>NC_081182.1:123620967-123920967 GCF_029867415.1 Vicia villosa | reverse complement strand
TTCCACCTGACTTTGAACATGGATGACATGGTAGCTAAGGCATCAGCTAGTTGATTTTCTTCACGCAGGATGTGTTCAAAAGTGATCTCTTCAAAGTAAGGAATCAAACTCAGCACATATTCTTTGTATGGAATTAGGTTTGGGTGCTTCGTGTCCCATTCCTCTTTGACTTGATAAATCACAAGCGCTGAGTCTCCGTAGACCTCCAGGAACTTGATTCTTAGATCGATTGCAGCTTTGAGACCCAGAATACATGCTTCATACTCGGCTATATTGTTAGTGCAGTTGAAGCATAATCTGGCAGTGAAAGGTGTATAACCTCCTGCAGGGGAAATGATCACAGCTCCGATGCCATTGCCAAGTGCATTAGAAGCTCCATCAAAAACCATAGTCCATCGGGATCCTGGCTCGGGTCCTTCTTTCGTCCTGGTTGTTCGTAGTCAGTGACTAGCATAATATCTTCATCTGGGAAGTCAAAGTTTAACGCTTGATAATCATCCACTGCTTGATGAGCCAGATGATCAGCTACCACACTTCCTTTGATTGCTTTTTGCAAAGTGTACTGGATGTCGTATTCTGTTAAGATCATTTGCCATCTTGCTATTCTTCCAGAGAGAGCAGGTTTTTCGAACACATACTTGATAGGATCCATTTTGGAGATCAGGAAAGTGGTGTGATTTAGCATATACTGTCTTAGTCGGCGAGCCGCCCATGCTAAGGCACAGCAAGTTTTCTCGAGCAGTGAGTATCTTGTTTCACAATCGGTAAACGTTTTGCTAAGATAGTAGATTGCATGCTCCTTTCGGCCGGACTCGTCATGTTGCCCCAGTACACACCCCATTGAGTCTTCTAACACTGTTAGGTACATTATCAGAGGTCTTCCTTCCACAGGTGGTAACAAGATTGGCGGTTTTTGGAGATATTTTTTGATCTTATCAAAGGCTAATTGGCATTTGTCATTCCACCTTTCCACTTGATCTTTTTTCAACAGTTTGAAGATCGGCACACAAGTAGTAGTCATATGGGCAATAAATCGGGTGATGTAATTCAAACGTCCCAAGAATCCTCTAACTTGTTTCTCAGTACGGGGTATAGGCATTTCTTGAATGGCTTTGACCTTGGCAGGATCAACTTCAATACCTTTGCTGCTGACGATGAAACCTAAAAGTTTACCGGATCTTACTCCAAAGGTACACTTGTTCGGATTTAGTCGCAACCTGTATTTCTTGAGTCTGTCAAACAGCTTGTGTAGATGACCCAGATGTTCTTCTTCGGTGTTGGACTTTGCAATCATATCATCGACATACACCTCTATTTCCTGATGAATCATATCATGGAACAGAGCTACCATTGCACGTTGATATGTAGCTCCCGCATTCTTTGAACCAAAGGGCATTACTTTGTAACAAAAGGTTCCCTAGGGTGTTGTGAAGGTTGTTTTTTCCATGTCTTCGGGCGCCATTTTGATTTGATTGTACCCTGAGAATCCATCCATGAAGGAGAATACCTTGCATTGTGCGGTATTGTCAACCAGTACATCGATGTGAGGTAAAGGGAAATCATCTTTGGGGCTTGCCCGGTTCAGATCTCTGTAGTCTACACACATTCTGACTTTCCCGTCTTTTTTAGGCATAGGCACTATGTTAGCTATCCAAGAAGGATAACTCACAACTTTCAGAAAGCCAGCATTGAATTGTTTCTCAACCTCGTCTTTGATCTTCTTTGACATATCGGGCCTACTCCTCCGCAATTTCTGCTTAACTGGAGTGCTACCTTCTTTGATTGGCAGGCGATGAACCACAATGTCCGTGTCAAGGCCAGGCATATCTTCGTAGGACCAAGCGAATATCTCAACGTAGTCTTGTAACATTTGAATCAGTCTTTGCTTGACACTGTTTTCTAGATCAGCCCCTATCTTGACTTCTTTCTTTTCTTCGTCGCTGCCTAAGTTGATGACCTCAATTGGTTCTTCATGCGGTTGTATAGTCTTTTCTTCTTGTTCTAGCAGCCTTGCAAGTTCTCTTGGTACTTCACAATCTTCCTTACTTTCGTCCTCAGTTTGGTAGATCGGATTTTCAAAGTCATGACGGGCAATAGAAGAATCGTTATCAACTGGATCCAAAGTGAATGTGAATCTGCATTTATTTATGTGGGTGTGTGTAAGAAAACATAGCTATTTTGAAAAACTGAATAAAGCAAAGAAAGAAAAAGGATCACAAAATTTGAATATGCAAACGTCCCATGATTTTATTGAATGAACATGATCATGATATGACAAACCCTTATAAAAGGACCAGTGTGCTTCAGGCAAGGCACACGGCTTTCAAGTCCATGGTTCGATAGTACAGGAACCATTTTTATCTTTGAACAATATAAACAACGAAAAATAGGAAATTGCATTTACTCCTGATCAAAGGAGATCACATCCTCAGCTTTCCAGTTGTTCAATCCGTTGTTGTGAGTAGGGAGTATCCAGCTGTTCCAGTTGCAGTTGTCTTCTTCATCTTCCACAACATTGATTTCATTGGTGGGGAAATGAGCCGGTGATCTTTCGGGATAAGTAAGATGCTCTGTTGGATACGAGGATCCAGGTTGAGGTATCTCTGTTGGTTGAGCGAGATACTCGATAAGGCCGTCCCATCCAGTCGGGATGACGTCTTGGATAGAGACTTATGCATTCTGCTGAGTAGTGTACTGTGACAGAAAATAACCCTCGTTATTTGGTGTTTCCCTGGCTTCTTCAAGAGTGAAATTGTCTTCGCAATGTTCGTTCCATCCAGTTGGGACAATGTCTTCAATGGCGACTTGTGAGCTCGGAGGAGCGGAATATTTCACCATAAAGTCATATTTGCCACTTGGCTCTCCTAGCGTATCCCAAACTTCTTTAGGTGGATTTTGATATTGCTCAGTGATGGAACTTGTGAAACTTTTGTCATTTTCAAATTGATCACCCCATCCAGTTGGGGTAATGTCTTCCATAGCAATAAAAGAACTCTGAGGTGCGGTATACTGAAAATTATACCCGCCGCTTGGTTCTCCTAAAGTATCCCAAACTCCCATGGGAAGGGGTGAAACTTCATTTGGATATGGCTGAATGATATGGTTCAAGAACACTCCATCGTCTTCAATAGCGTTTACTCCTTGGCTGATGAAATGTGACATTAATCCTCCAGAACAAGGACTTTGATCGTTCTTTTGATTTCCATTAGCATAACCCAGGCCTAGCTTGTCGGACTTATAAGGTATATCGAGGAGTTGTCCCCATATTGTGCAACCACGTTTTTCGATCACAGCGTTGGCATCTTTGAGAGAAGTCATAGTTGTAGTTGGAGTAGCAGAAATATGCTTGGTAGTAGAGACATCTGGAGAGACCACCTCAAAATATTGGCATGGAGTTTCGATGAATTCGTCATCCAACTCAACATACTTGGAGTTGCTCAAGTGGCTAACCACATATTCTTCTTCGCCATAAACTGTGACAATCTTTCCTTTTACTGGATACTTCAACTTCTGATGTAGGGTAGAAGTTACAGCATTTGCCCCATGTATCCAAGGGCGTCCCAGTAAACAGGAATATGCTGGGTGAATTTCCATTACGTAAAAGGTAGAATCAAAGATCTGAGAGCCCACTCTGATTGGGAGATTCACCTTTCCGTACACTATTCTTGTTGACCCGTCGAAGGCTCTTCCCACAATATTGCTTGGTTGTAACACAATTCCTTCAAAGTCAAGCTTTTCTAGTACTGTTTTTGGTAATACGTTCATAGAAGAACCGTTATCTACCAGCACATGAGATAGAGTGGTGCCATTACATTCAATGGAGATGTGTAGGGCTTTATTGTGATTCTTTCCAGCAGTGGTTAGATCAACATCAGAGAAACCGAGACCATTATTCACTATTAGATTGGCAACACAATTTTCAAACTGATCGACTGAAATCTCTTGTGGTACATGTGCAGCTTTCAGGAACTTCATCAGGGCTTTGGCATGAGCTTCTGAATACTTTAGCAGAGAAAGCATTGAGATTTTTGAAGCAGTGTGCCCCAGTTGTTCGACAATATTGTAATCACTCTTGCAGATGATTTTCAATATTTCCTCCATTTCTTGCTTTGATGGATCCTCAACAGTGACTTCCACGATATTTGAACTGGTTCAACTTGTGGCTCTTTGCCTCGAGCGTTGATATCTTGATTAGGAATTGGAACCTGTACTGGATTAGTAGCAACATTTGGAGAAATTTCTGGTGAAAAGATTCGTCCACTTCTCGTAATCTTACTGGTACCCACAATATTATCAATAGTTGGAGTAGTAAAATTCATGGCCTCTTCGGTCAAGGTATCCTGTTTAACTCCATGGACATAAACATTAGTGTCATAACTCCACGGGACAGCTTTGTCTGAGGAGTATGGAAATGGAGTCGGACTGCTAATGATTACCGATGCCACTTTGGGTGTAGCAGAAATTTTGAAAGGAGCTTTGGTAGGGATTTTCAAGGGTATGTTGGAAACCATTGAGACATCCTCTATTCTCATGCCGTTTGAAAAGACTTCACATAAAACTTCCATGGAAGGTAGCCTCTCAAACATAATGATACGGCGATCCATCCACTTTTGAATTCCCATTCTCAAATTTTCACAACCATTGGGTAGGTGTGTGCAATAAAAGCAATCAGGGTCGCAACCTGGAAAGTAACCAGCTTGGATTAGCTTTCCTTTGACTTCAAGGAGCGGAGTTGACAATTCCCTCATATCATAGATGTAAACAGTGTCTATGATAGCATTGATGGTCTTGTCGTGCTTCGGCATAGGTGTCGTGATGACATTTGGAGTCTCTGGAGGATCGAACTCAATTTCCCCAGCATCTATCATGTCTTGTATTTTATTTTTCAGGGCCCAACAGTGATCTGCGTCATGTCCTGGACAGTTGGAGTGATACGCACATGTTGCATCGGAGCGATAACTCGGAGAGGAAGTGTTGACATTCTTCGGAGGGTCTTTCAATGTGATCAGATCTGCTTTGAACAAATGCTGCAATGCTTGAGAGACTGGCATATTGAATCTGGTGAAATTTCTTCTTGGTGCATCTGGTCGACGCGTATATTTTGGCGATTGATCTTTTTGAGGTGCAGATGCAGAGATCAGAACTGCCCCTACAGATTGGTGATGCTCATTTTTGCGAGCTTTCAGACTGTGCATTGTGTTAACCTCATTCCTCCCACTAATGGGCCTTTTTGTAGTACCAGAGGAAGAGCCTATTTGAATTTTTCCATTTTGAATGCCGCTTTCGACACGCTCTCCAGTCAATATCAGGTCAGTGAAACCTGATGATGAGATTCCTAGTAAATGGCTATAGAAAGGGCCAGTTAAAGTGCCCATGAACATGTCGACCAGCTCGCGATCAGATAAGGGTGGTTGAACCCTTCCAGCCAGATCTCTCCACTTTTGTGCATATCCTTTGAAACTTTCTTTCGGTGCCATGGACATGCCCCTTAATTGAGTACGGGTTGGTGCAAGGTCAGCATTGTATTGATACTTTTTGTAAAAAGCAGCAGCTAAATCTTCCTAGGTATGAACTTTTGTACTTTCCAGTTGGTAGTACCACTCGAGTTGTGTACCCGACAGACTTTCTTGGAAGAAGTGAATCCACAATTTGTTATCTGCTGTATGAGGTTGTATCTTCCTTACATAGGACCTCAGATGTAGTTTCGGGCAGGAAACTCCATCATATTTTGCAAAGACAGGAACTTTGAACTTTGGAGGGATAACAACATCTGAGACGAGTCCCAGATCATCGAAATCTAAACCAGGTATTTTTTGTATCTCCATAGCTTTCATGCGTTCTTCCAACTGCTGGTATTTGTCATCATCCTGTTCGTCTCTAGAATGATAATCTTCTTCATTAGAAGAGAAAGAGGGTTTGGTAGAACCCTGGTTGCTATGATTGTCTCCTTGTTCACCATCACCGACTATTTCAGGGATCGGTGGCTTTTTGGTCTTTTTGACTGGGATTTTGATCTTTCTTTTCAGGTGACTCAAGCCTACAGATCCTTTGGGCTTCTTTTTCTTCTTGATCATCAGGGCCTTCAGTTCTTGTTGCCCCTTTGCTAGTTCCATAAATTGCTACCTGAACTTGGGCGTTCTGTGCTTCGAGATTCTTGATGCTTGTTTCAGATTCCATCTCTTCTAACTGAAATAAACAGCGAGGAGATGAGAAATCCGTCATGTGAACCTGTTATTCAATGTGTATGAATGAAATGCATATGCAATGTTTTCAAGGATCTTAGAATTTAGATTTGTTAAAACAAAGGAGAAACAAACATTTATTAGTTAAACAAATTATTTCTTTTTTTTCTTTTTCTTTTTTCTTTTTGCCTCATTCGGGCTTACAAAACAAAAATAAAGAAAATGAAGGATCCCTCAGGTCTCCCATGGACGCTTTCTCTTCGCACCCAGGAATGTGTTAATCTGCTGCTCTTCTTGGAGTTGTCCGGTGAGCTCCAATACTTTCCTCTCATAGTCTTGACAGTGTGCTTTGAAGGTGTCTCTTTCCTCTTTTAGTTGAACCCAAGATTTCTGCAACTCTTCCAGGTCGGTTGGCATATCCGGATGTAGAATAACTCGAGGTTCGTCTCCTTCGACTTCTGGCTCAATAGTCACAGGTAGTATAGCGGGATATGGCATGATGAACTTCTGAGCATGAGTACGCACCCATCTGAGGTAAAGTTCCATAGGAATAGAATTCCATTGCCCCAAAGTTTTGCTTTCTATTCTATAGACACTGCCCCACGCATGTATGAACCTTCGTCGGTGTCTATGTGAATCATCCTCGTAATCAAACACAATGCCACGGATAATCATGTCATGAGGACCGTTTCTCTGTGCATATCCGAATTGGCGTAAAGCTAAAGAGGGGTTGTAAGTGATGCCTCCTTTGATGCCAAGGAGTGGCACATTAGGGTATTCTCCACAATGGTCAATGATAGTAATGTCTCTTTGAAAGAAGTTGTTCCACCAAATATCTGAATGAGACAAAGACATAATCCTGTGAGACCATTGCATTCTTTGTTCATTTCTCAACACTGATCGGGGAAGATGAAATGTATACCATCTAGCCAATAGTGGTACACAGCACATAAGAGTTCCTCGTTTCTTCATGGTACGAGTGTGTAGAGAATGTAGAATGTCTCCCAGCAAGGTTGGTACCGGGTTACGGGTTAAGAAAAGGTTGATAATGTGCACACTTATGAACTGGTCGGGATTAGGGAATAAAACCAACCCATAGATCAAAAGAGCCACAACCTCCTCAAAAGCTGGGCAACTTTTGTTTTTAAGTAGTAATCGAGCCTTTTCCATTAAGAACTTAGCAAGCAAACCCTGGATTCCACTCTTTGTTTCCCAATTGGACTCGATTTCTGACTTTCACAAATGTAAGGCAGCAGCAATGATTTCAGGTTTTGGAATCTTTTCTAAACCAGTGAAAGGTAATTAATCTCGAACAGGTAATCCAATTAGTTCAGAAAACTCTTCCAAGGTGGGTGCTAACTGGTAATCAGGAAAGGTAAAGCAATGATGTTCGGGATCAAAGAACTGGAGCAAGACCCGTATCATGTCTTCTTCACATTTTGAGGTAACCAAATGGAGTAGGTGACCGTGCTTTTTGGTGAATTGAGCATTCCTGGGAAACTCTGATATTAAGTCTTTTAGTTCAGATCGCACCGTTGAGATGTTGATTCGGATGTAATCTCTGGTGGCGGGAGCCATTACCTGCAATAACAGAACAAAGGTAAACTCTTCGATCCTTGAAATGATTAGTGAGAAAATGATATGCTTATGATGCTTATGATGTTATGATGTCAAACATGTGGCACACAAAAACAAATCAAACAATAGCCTTAGGTTTAAAGGCTTGCATGAGGTTCATAGGTGATATCCTCCCCACTGAAGTTGAGTTGGTTAAAACCTGTCCTAGAATAGTATTCGGGTTCTATGATCCTTGGAGACAACATCTCAGTACAGCGCTCGGACGGCCGATCAAAAATATTCCTCGAGGATAACTAACTTCGATCAATTTCAAAGCTAGCCACTTAATAGGCCACAAGTCAAGTTCAACTAAAAGGTTCTAAGACAAATTAGTGTTTAATGACATTTAGGAAGCCTAATATACTCCTTGATCGTTTTCAAGGGACATCAGTATAAACCAAAGTGTCGCACTAACGGTGACTACCAGATCAACTGTATCGGTACATGCCGTACAGTTTCCTTGGTCTATTGTCACATACTTAAGGCATCTCGAGATTCGGGTTAGAATCTTTCACACAAGCAAAATACCCAAACAAACCTTTGAAAAATAGAGCAATCAAGTCAAGCAATTGAAAACATCGAGGTGATCTAAACTCTAAAGGTAACCCCTTTTGAAAACATTTTGTTTTTAGAAAGTAATTCCCCAACAGAGTCGCCAGTTCTGTCATGCACTCGGTTTTTTACCGTACCTTTCGCGGAGAGATACGCGAACTGACTCTTTTCTTTCTGCTTTTGTGTTTTTGAAAATCAGAGAGTCGCCACCGACTTTTATTTTATCCAATTAAGGAAAGGTTTATAAAAGAAACAGAAAAAGACCTTTAAGAAATTCTGGGTAAGGGGGTAGGTTATACAAAGGGAAGGTATTAGCACCCTTTGTATCCATGGTTATCCATGGGCTCTTTAATTTGCTTAGATCACTTCTTTTGAATCACTTTTCTATTGCCTTGAAATGCTTGTATGTGGTTTCAATTACCTTTGTAAATTGACTTTGTAATGATCCTTGTGCGGATGTATACAAAGTGTTTTTATCTTTCAAAATATGTTTCTGAAAAAAGAACGTTAACTTCGTAATGATCCTCGTTTGGATATATACAAAGTATTGTCTTTTTGAAAGTTTTATTTTGAAAAAACAATGATATATGAGAGATTTGTTTGTTTTGATCTGAGCAAGCAAATTAGGAGATCTACCCTAAGTTATAAGGTCTTTTCCTATTTCCTTTAAAAAACTATCCTTTTACCGGATGTAAACGAAAGTTCGATTTTGCATTTGAAACAGTAGAATTTGATTTTGATTTTGAAAAGAGTAAAAGAGGGATTACCCTAAGAGGTGCAACTGTGATTGTGTTTTGATTCAGATATTTTATCTTTGAAGTTAGTGATCTAACGATTCAATTTTAATCTTTGGCATACACGCAGTTTTATATGTACTGAAAATTAAAATGCGGAAATGTAAAATACGGAAAGTAAATCTACGCTATTACATCGATTTTACGGGAATGTAAACTACGCTATTTACATGAATTTGACAACCTATACACTTGATCTATGAATTTAAATTGCAAGAAAATAAAAGAAATATTTTTGGATTTTTTGATGATTGATTTTAATTAGAATTAATGCATGATTAATTTAATTAAAATGAGAAAAAGATGGAAATAAAATTTAAACCTAAAAATTAAGTCTAAAATATGTTCAAAATGCTTGTCAATTAATTTTAAAACAAAACTAATTTTTTTTGGAGTTTTTGAAGATGTTTTTGAAATTATTAAGTTAATTAACATATAATTATGCAAATAATTATGCAAATAATTAAAACTTAAATAGAAAAATATTCTAAATATGTATAAAATTAGTCTATAATATATATAACCTAATTTAATAAAAAGAACAATTTTTTTGATTTTTTTTGATTGGTTGAAATAACTAAAAAGAAAATATATAAATATATGTTGATTAATTAAACAAAATATTTTAATTACTAAGAAAAATAAAATATTTTTGTGTCAAAAATTAAAACAACATTTTATCAACCTAGAAATATTTTTTTTGTATTTTTTGGATTTTTAAAACTATTTTAAATTAATTTTAGAAGTTAAATTAAAATAAAATAGAAAATATAAAAAGATATGATCATGTGTGGTTGATTATGATGGATTATGGTATGGCTGCGTATTTTGATGCGTTGGATTAAAAGTTGAGAGGATCCAAGGGCTGTGAGGTGAGGTTACATCATAGCCACATGGAAATCAGAGCACATAATCATTCAGGTATTCAAAGTCCACGCTGGTTGACCAGCGAATGAGGGACGCCCACGTGGTCGTCTTCCTCCTTCGTCCCATGCAGATTTCTTGAAGGCAAATTATGGCGGTTAAAACCGTCATAATTTGCGTCGCAGAAACGCCATAGTTCGCATGAACCTATAACCTGCAAAAATGTTAGCTTCAAACAACAAAAGTGACCCAGATCCCCTAATTAGGATGCTTTGAGTTCATTGGTGGTGTTAGTTTTGATTAAAACCCATTCCATCTATGAAAACGAAAGCTTTGCATCTTTAGAGTTCAAAAATGGCACACGATGCTCTAGGGTGTATGGCTCATATATGATACGTTGGATCATCTTTAATTCATGTTAGGAACACATAGAAATCATCATATTATATTGAAAAGGATTAGAGCATAAGATATTGAAATTGGAAGTTTAATGGAATATGGAAGAATGGCTATGCATGTTCTATGTACAAACTAGCAAGACTATTGATTGGAACCTGTTCTATAATAGCCCAGGAGAAGATTGAAGTGTTTATTTGAGATTGATATAAGCTTATACAAAGAAAGCGAAAATTACAAGTGTTTAGGTATTTTTTGAGAATTTTGTGTGTTTCTTTGATATGCCCTTGCTATATTTCGTGTGTGTGTTCTTTGTGGAGTATGCTGCTTCATTTATAAGCTAGGATGTGCTTAAAATTGATGCTAAGAAGCATTGATGAGCTTTGTTGAAACTTTGATTTTTAAATATTAAAAATCTTTGAAACTTTGACCAAAGCTTGCTCTCCTTTACTTCTCTTGCTTTGTACTTCCTTTTACTGCAGAAGATAAGCTACCTTTGATGACTCATGCTTAAGATTCAAGCTACACATTATTCTTCCATTTTCCTTTTTTAATTTAATCTTAAATGGGATAAAATTAAATCAAAAAAAGAAACAAAAATACTATGGGCTTTTTCTTGGTCGTGGGAGGCCCTTTACATCATGGGAAACATGTTTGGACCATGGAAATTGGGTCTCATTTGGAAAAAAACATTTTTGATCAATGTTGATTTCATGCATTTTCCCAAAAAATGGTCAACTTCAACAAGGCATAAATCCCTCAATTTTTATCATATGAAGGAGATCTTGTACTTTTTGGAAACCTAAAAGAGTCCTATAACCAATGCCTTTTGTCTCATGTCAAAATGATTTTCCATGCTCCTTGTGTATCCTTTTGAAAAAAGTGACTTTTTGTTGACTTTGAAAATAACCTGTAATGTCTTTGTCCATATTTTTCAAATGGTGAATCTAATGACCATGGGACCAATTGCATTTGAAATATAATTGAATTTCCTTCAACATGAGCTTTGGTTTGAATTTTTTGGATGAAGGATGAGAGAGTTATGACCAGTCAAAGTTCAGTTGACTTTTTAGGAGAAAACCCTAATTTTGAAACTTAGGGTTTTGTTGATTTTTGATCTTTCCTTGATGAATTATGATCAACCAATGATCAAATGGTGAATCCTTTGAAAAAATATGGATGTTGACAAAAAATTTCATTTTTGACTGTCTGTTGACTTTTTTTGGTCAAACGGGTCGTCTGTTGACTGTTTGAGCTGCTGACTGTGCGTCTGAGTGAATTGAAGTTTGAAAATTTGTATGGTGGTACTTTGAGATATATGGAGGTCCATGAAATCCATTTGAGGTCTCAAAAACTTGTTCTCCTGAAAAAAACAATAAACCCTAGTTAGGGACTGTTTGTGTAGGAGACAGTTAAGCGTACCTGATTTTTGTGCAGTGCTGAGTCTCTGCTAATCATGTGATATTCAGAAGACTTCTAGAACAAAAATCTTGGAATTTTGAAATGCAAAAGTTTGATTTGATTGATGGTACAAAACACGGAGAATTGCACTGTCAGCGGTTTGACTGTCAACTGACTGTTCAGGCATGTAGCAGTTAAAGTGAAAATTCAACAGTCAAAGTTAATATTTTGTTGTTCTTGTTTTTGGTTTTTTTTTGTGTTAATGATGAAATTTTATTTATATGACTTGTTAGAAAAACACAGACGTAATAAATAAATAATATGTACTGTATGCAAGCAAAATTACCGATAATAACCTTGAAAATCATTTAATGCACAGAAAAATAAATATTTAACTGGCAGAAAACACACAAAATATTATCTGGATAATTAAGCAACAATACGAAAAATAGTATGACATTTAATACTGACAGTACAGACATTACATAATTTAATGAACAGTACAATGAGTAAACGGTACGTTTAAGAAATAAGAGATACGGCAAACTTTAGGAATGACGATTAATAACCCATGCTACAAACAGTAACATGTAGATGATTGGGAGTGTCAACATCCCAGGTCCACATTTTTCAGGGCTATGCAGACAGAAGAAGGACATGATTACCACCACGACGGTGATGATCATAAGAAAACACGTCTCTATCCACTTCGCCATTTTTACCGGGGGAAGAAGAGAGAATGAATATGAAGTAGAAATTTGAGAGATGAGTTAGAATTTGATGTGAGATTTTATGGAAAAAATGAGAAGTATTTATAGAATGAAAAGAAAGATAGAGACATTGGGGAATGAAGTGATTCCGTACAAAAGGAGAATTTGAGTGGTAGTAGGATTTGAAAGAAAGTGTATGGTAGGGTTTGAAAAAAGAGATGTATAGAATAAAGTTAGGATTTGATTTTGAAAGAAAGAGATTTGAATAGAAAGGAAAAGATTTTGAAAATAATGGAATATAGTACAAAAATTAGTGGGAAACAAAATCAATAATAATTTACTTGTTATCAGTACAGTCTGAATCCCCGGACTTTGCGCCTGCACAAGATTTAACTCTGTACCAATTGTGTCAGTACTATTTATCTATAAATAAATCTCAAATAAATAGCGTGCGTGAAGTAATAAACAGTACTTGGCGTTTGCGTAAGAATAAATTCAACAGCGAGCCAAAATACTGTATAAGAAAAATTCTAAAAACCAAGTATTCATAAATCAGGATATGAAAATCCAAGATTATATGAAACTCTTAATTCTTAGATTGAAGTTTTCTTGAAAAAAGATGCGGGCAAATTTTGGGGTATAACACCCTTCAAGGAGGAAACATGTGTGTGAATGGAATTCCCTTGCCCGAGTAAGAGCCCAGATTTCAGAAAGTCTCCAAAATCAACAAATTCCCTATTTAAACTCGTTGGTAGGATAATAATAAAAGCACCACAAATTCTTGTGCAACTTCGTTGGAATCTTTTTCCAGGTGGTAATCAAGAGTGTTTTGTAGAAGCATACCTCATTCTCAAGGTTCTCATGCTCAGTTGTATCCCTGAGGGTTGGGGTTTCAGTTGGTGTTTTGGTCTTTCCTCATAACAGATAGTTTTTCTAAGTTTGATGGCCATGCAAGGTTCCTCCATGTTTGATGGTAAATACTTCTCCAACATCTATGCTTGGGGCTCCCGATTGAGGGATAAGCAATACGTACTCTTATCTTGAGCATTGCATCACTCGCATTGCTCGAATCCCTAAAGTAAGGCGGAAATTTACAACTATTGGGTGACTTCGTTGGAATTTTCTTTTGAAGTAATCTGAAGAGTTTAGAAGGAACTGTAGAAAGTATTCGAGATCAACAAGTCCAGACGAAGTCAAGCCTCCTCTATTATGGCAATCATCAATTCATTTCTGCATTTTCATTTGTAATTTTCCTTGTTTTGTTAAATGTTTCTTCCATGTAAAACTTGTGTGTTTTTAATGATAATAAAAAATAAAAATAAAAATGCACTGCATATGCTAGTTTCAAATCAATCCATTCGTGTTCACTCATATCTTTCTGTCTATCGATATCAAACTCTTGATTAAGCAAAAATATCAAAAGGAGAATGAATAATAAAAACGCAAAATCTTTAATTGTGTGCTTTTGAATAAAACCCTGCTGAGGATGTACAGGCATTGTTTCAAATCCCCAAACACCGGAGATATAAGGGAGATAGACCCTCATTAACCCCTTTGAGCCTCGAAGTAGGAGTTTCTTTTTTATACAAAAAAAAAACCCTCACATTTAACCCAGGGGCAGGGTAGCGTTCAATTAACCTGATCGAGCAATGAAAATTCATCAGGAGTGTGCATCCGAGGATACAACAATGGTTATATTTCAAAAGGTTGAGGAAAGTCAATACCACAATGGTAATCCCTCATGAGGCAGTCACAATCACCTCCCACAAATCGAAGATTCAGGATCACACGACTCGTCAAAAAAATGAATGAATAAAAAAGAGAAGAGCCCGCTAAGTCAACAACTTGAAAACAAGTGACTTAGGCAAAAATTAGGGCATCCTGCTGGACTCCAAAATAGAATTCAAACAGAATTTGTCCAGGCAAAAGTTAGGGAAACAAAAAAAGAAAAGCAGAAGTGGAAAACGAGGATTACAAAATAAAGATCCTCATCAAAAGAACAAAGTCGTGTGATCAGACACCAAATTGAAAGGTAAGTGGCTGCCGTGTCCAAGAACTTCAGTGATTCCTCAATCATCTCAAACTCCTATTGAAGGATGAACGCTCGTATCGGGTTAAGTTGAATTTAGGACTGGAGAACATCACGAAGAATGGGTGGGTTAGGTTAGACTTTGAGCCTTAAATCCTTTCTTTCTAAAACTGTGAACCAAGCCGCGTTACAACCCTTAAAAGACCTAATTGAAGCAGGGTTTATTTCAAAAACATATTATACCAAGTTGCGTAAAACTGACTCCTGGATGTTTACTTACCATTTATGTTGATATTGATATGAAAAATAATTCAAACACTGAATGTCACAACATCGTTTCAACAACTTTGATCTCGAAGCTAGCATAAACATGGCATTAAGATTATCATCTTCAAAACAATCATCTTTTACTTGTGAATAAACACTTGACATCAAGGAAGATCTAACAATGAACAATTGCAGAAAAAGTTGATCGATTCCATGAGCCATTCACTTCAAAGGCTGATCACTCCGAGGGGCAAGTTGTGTGAAGACTCTGTCAACTGAGGCATCCATTCACCGTTGGTCAATCTGGAGCAATCAAGTCGAGGAATCTCTCTTGAGTTCATCCAATCTGGGGCAGTTACGTCGAGATTCGACAAATCTCTCCAAGGATCCCTTGGGGCAAATTCCTTCGTAGTTCACGAAGCTTGGGGCATAACCTTCTGAGTTTTATTGTCTCTCCACGATCATAGGAGTTTATTTCTCCTAGAACTTTGGTCTCTCCCCAAGCACATGAGTTTATTTCTCATGAGAGTTGTTGCACTTCCCCAACCTAGTCTCCTTATCTGGATTTCTCATCCCCAACATGGTGAATCGAGGGAATCTCCTCAAGCTCACCATCCCCAAGTAGTTCGAGGTGTAGGGAAAGTCAGACGAAGTTACTTCCTCCCCAACAAAGCTACATTTCAACACTCAGTGTAGTTGTCAATGATCTTTGGTACTACAGGGTTTCCAACACCGATTCATATTGACATCTCAAGACAACAAGCAGCGGACCCCAATGATCCTGCTTCTCTATCTCACCAAGGCCTTTATTTGGCACTTTGTATATAGAATACATTGCATAAAACATCGCATCCTCAAAAGCGTAGCATATCCATCAAAGTGAATCATTACGCCATTGAAAAATTCAATCATGCATCAATGCATAAGCCAGTTTGTATGTGCCCAGGAGGTACGAAGTAATATATATCCCCAGAAGAAGTCTCATCTTCTCTTTCTAGTGTGGATTGGATACAATATCTTTCTTCGTCAGAATCGTTGTCTCCGAGGTTATTTCCTGTGTGCTGCGTGCAGATTAGAATGCGAATGAGGGTGGACATTCAACCCATCTCATTTTTCAATTGTCTGAATAACCATACTAGGTGTGTGGCAATTCGAACGATTGCCACTCTTGAAGAGTTACACCCCGCCTTTTGGCCTGAGGGATTAATGTAATTCTTATGATTCGCAAGCATCAATATCTTTAAGATTCTTCAGTGTTTACTGATGTCTTTTGGCCGAGTCTAGTCGTCATTAGTCTCCGTGGTCATTTCCCTCATGTGGATGACCTTTTCGGATCCAACCCCTATATTGTGAATCCTTTGCCTTCCGACCTTCAAATCACGTCAAAACCCAGTTCCTGTCCTGGTAATCACTTCAAAACCCAGTTCCCGTCCTGGTAATCATTTTTCCAAACCCAGTTCCCGTCCTGGTAATCATCTTTCCAAACCCAGTTCTCGTCCTGGTAATCATTTTCCAAACCCAGTTCCCGTCCCGTCCTGGTAATCATTTTCCAAATCCAGTTCCCGTCCTGGTAACCTTTTTTTCAAAGCCCAATTCCCGCCTTGGCAAACCCCTTTTTTTCAAAGCCCAATTCCCGCCTTGGCAAACCCTTTTTTCAAAGCCCAATTCCCGCTTTGGCAAACCTTTTTTTCAAAGCCCAATTCCCGCCTTGGCAAATCTTTTTCAAAGTCCAGTCCCCGCCCTAGCAAATCCTTTCCATCATTTTCAATCCTCGCCTGATGGTGAAGTTAGTTCCCGCCTGACAACCACCATTCATCCATAATTTCTTACCGTAAATCCAATTCCCAATCCCCAGCAAGTCATTATTTGTATTCTCTTTTATGGGTCGTAGGTCTGGTGATCTTACCTTGGTTTCGAGTCATTCACCCTGGTTTCGAGTCGGTGTTGAGTCATAGATCGTACGAGATCTTATCCTTTCAGTCCTGAAGATCGCGCATAGGTCTTCTCCTAGTTTCGAGTCGGTGTTGAGTCATAGATCGCACGAGATCTTATCTTTTCAGTCATTGTTTCATACAACCATTCTCTTTGAAAACCCTGTATTGGCACCGTTACCACGTTACAAGCTACACCCCATTCAACCATTACTCACTGTAAATCTTCCACTAGAAAAACAAAAATTCTCTTTCCCCGGCAGATATCAGAAAAAATATGGATGATACTTACACCATATTCTCTTTAGGACAAATTTCGGATACTTTGATATTTAATCTTCTTCTACCTCGAATGTTCGAAAGGCTAGCGCCAATCTCACCTTCAGGTTTAAGACGATTAAATAGGAGCAGCTGTCATACCCCAAATTTGTCCTACCATTTTAATTTCTAACTGGCTTAGACTTTGCATTCATGTACATGCCTTTCATTAGGTCATCTAACACAACATGCATCATTCATCAAATAAAGCCTCTAAAAGCAGGGGATCACGGATCATTAAGGTCAGGTTCTCAATGTGATTTGAGGTGCGCAAACTGGCTCATCTGTTGCTTCTTTGATCACTTGTACCATGTAACTGGGGCTCGATTCACAAACTTTTCTCCATCTAATTACAAGGATTCATTGATACTCGAGATTTGAGGATAGTGTTTCATTTGAGGATTAAAGCCTAAATAAGGATATTCATTCAAGTCCATGATTGAATCTAATGTAGGTTAAAGATGTTTAAGGTTCGTAGAGTTAGAAAGAAAACACATGAGTAATTCTTTGGGACATTTTGAGTTCAAATGTGGCATACATATATTCAAGGTCTAAGCTACACTCTCCATCTGATACAAGAAGAATCCAAGTGAATTGCAAGAGGGATTGTAACTACAAGGCATGAATTCAGTTTAATAAGGGACAAGAGAAAATGCAAGTTCGAAGGAGTGAGTGATATATGCCATCATTGTACAAGTTTTATCTAATTGTGTTTACAAGGTATAACAATAAGCCGCCGGGAGAAAGTTCTATACATCATCAAATTCTTCCAAGGTTCATACAATACCATTACATTGCATCCAAATCCATTACGAAAAGATCACAAAAGCCCATTACAATTATCCATTCAAGTTCCATTCAAAATCCGTTACAAAAATCCAAATAGAATTACATAGAAAGTTACAATAAGAATACAATTGACCCTTTTACTTTCTTTTACAAGTTGACTCTCCTAAACCTATCACTTTTCAAAATCTTTATCACTTTCTTTCTCCATGATCAAAGCTCTAAGTCACCAATTCTTCTTCACTTCCAGAACCACACCAGTCCCACATCAACTCCATATATACCTGCATACATTCACAGCAAAGTCAGGTTCATTCAAAGAAAATAACACCATTTGAAACCATCCTGCTGCCACATATTCAAACATAGACAAAATTCAAAGCCATAACAGTTGCAAATACTAACAATCAGCCCTACACTACACATTCTATAGCAATCTACATATCTGCACTATAACAGAACCATTCCCTGCAAAAAGAACCGCCCTGCATATCACAAAGGGGAAAACCAAAACAAGTCTTACTAACAGCCTTGCATTCAAGCACCATTTCCAATCCACATTATCATACATACACATTGCAATACCAACACTACAAAACTCAAATAAAAAAAAAAACCCAGCCATACATCCATCAAACACTTACACAAATCCACCCTTGTTTTATATAAAAATTCAGCCATAATCCTGACAGCATTCAACAGAAAAATTCCCTAAACCAATTTCATTTTCTTTTTCTAACTAACTTTGAAACATTCCACTCCTAACTAACCTTGTAACTAACTTTTATAACCATAACTAACAAACTCCTAACTGTCCAAGTTACTAAACCTAACAGAATTGCCAACTGTCCTAACAGGTCATAAAACCCCCTAACTGTTTTCTAACAATTTCAACCTTTAACTAGCTTCCAGAAAATCAGTTAGCATAATCAGTCCTACCCTTTACTAACCATTCTTAACCACCTTTAACAGAATTCCCTATCCATAACAAACTTGAAACAGAATCCATAACCATATTTCTAATATCCTAACTGTCTCTAGCCAACTAACCGAATAACAGAAAGATCAGAGAGATAACTAACCGAAAATTCTATATAACAGTTCATTCTTCATCTCTGAGCTCTCTCTCGATTCTCTCTTCATTTTTCTCACCATCTTCATCCTTCTCCACCATTTGTTCATTCAATCACCATCAACTCTTCTTATCTCTTCATCATCTTCAAAGAAAACCTTCACACATCTTCTTTCACCCTTCTTCTTCACCCTTCAGCCATCACCTACAAATTTGCAGAAGAAGAAAGTTCATGAGCTAACAGAAAATGAACCGGTTCGGAATTGGCATATGAAAAAAGAAGATTTAACAGAATGAAAGAGGGGAGGGTGTAAATGGAACCTGTAACAAACTCTAAAAAAAATCTCTCTTCTTCAATCACCAATTTGGAATCCTCAATCACACTCCATTCTTGATCCTTCATCGTCTTCATCACACTTTCAATCTTCACCACTCCACATCGCGTCTCAATCACGATTCAACCTTCTTCAAACTCCATCAAATCGTCCTTCAATCTGCAAACGGCCGAAATAACACGTATTAACGTCTAATAACAACAATCATAACATCACCAAACGGATCGGAATGAAAGAGAGACGAGATCAGAGATGAGAGAACGGAGAGAGAGCGATCAAGACTGAGCGGAGAGATGAGAGAGTTGTCGGAGGGGACAAAGGTTGACGCCGGAGAGCCACATCGGAAAAGGCTGAGACCATCACCACCGCGCCGTTTGTTCTCGTGAGAAGGAGAAGAAGACTCGCGCAGAATTTTGATCGTCACATTCAGTAAGCCCTAAATCCCTCTTTCTATTTATTTTATTTTATTTATTTTTAATAAAATTACAAGAAAATCTAGAATGTAGATCATCAAATGTTTGGGCCACCGAATTCTGTTCATACTTCTCCAAAGCCCGATACCATCTCCATAGCAAAAAACAGAAACAAAAAATTAGACCTTGGGCCGTGTACATGAAATTGTTGTATCTACCCCCTCTTTGGCCCATGCAGCACGCCATTTTTGGCTAAAAAATCTGTACAAAAACAACCATTGGGCCTAGCGCCCCTGTTACTACCTGTTACACCATTTTTAGGCTTTAACCCCCTGTTCCCATATCTTCCTTGTAAAATTTAAGACTTTTGATATAGTTTTGTTCTAATTTTCTTTTAGGTAATAAAATCATCTTTTTATTAAGTTTTTAGGTAATTGTTGACATAAAAACTTTTATAAAAGCTCATAAAAATAGTAGTTTGTTCAGGATAATTTTGACATTTAAATTCCTTTATAAAAACTCACAAAAATAGTAGTTTTAGTCTAATTTTGCATTAATGCTTGAATTGTTTTTGTGCTATTTCCATGTTATTTTTGTATGATTTTTGTATGATTTTATTGCTCGTATTTTTGGCCTTATTTTAGGCATATTTTGTTAGTACCATTTTAGACTCCTTTTGTACATAAACAACAACAACTTAGATTAGAAAATAGGTTTAGTTCCCTTTCTCATTTCCTTTTTCTTTTCAACTCTTAAAAAATCTAATAAATATCGACGAAGATCATACCGCCACTATTTTTTATAGTAGGAAAGAAATGATTGGGGCGTAGGCCCCGATGTATGTTCTTTTCTACTTAGCGGGTGAGAAATGATTGAGGCGTAGGCCTCGGTGTATTTCTTAACCGCTATTTAGAGAAACGATTGAGGTGTAGGCCTTGATGTGTGTTCTCTAAATAAATACTCAAACTCTTTTTGTATGATCTAAGTCACAAATAAATTCCCTTAAAAAACACCAATCAAAAACACTTAAAACACTTAATAAATGTTCAGATTTAAAACAAAGTAAGAAAGTGATGCGAAGCCTTGTAGTGGGTTTTGTCATCATGGAATTACCCTAAAAAACACAAACCAATCTCTCTCTCTTTCTTCTTTCTAAGGGCATTGTTATTTCTGCTCGATCGCATCGTAGGTCGTCCCCTTATGCAAGAGCGCAAACGTTAACTCCGCCCAACTAAAAAACACAAAAACAAACAGAAACTTGTGAGCCAAACTACGGCGCTTTGATTCCTGAAAAGGATACGTAGGCATCAAGTCGCGGGGCTTGAACGAGCACATTTGTAAATATTCCTTCTTTTCCCCGTATTTCTTTTGCATTCATTCGCATGTAGGCATAGATACAGTACACACTCTTTAGATAGAAACAAACATAGGTGGATACCATCGAGTACGATGGGCGTGAGGGGTGCTAATACCTTCCCCTCGCGTAACCGACTCCCGTACCTAGATTCTCTGGTCGCAAGACCCTGTTCCTTCCTTTGCTAGGTTTTCTGATATTCCTTTCCCTTATGGGATAAATATATTGGTGGCGACTCTATTGATTTTTCGCGAGCGTGCGACAATATGCTTTTGGAAAAAATTTCAGTCGTTTATTATTAGAGTTTTACCTAACTTATCCTTACAAAACCGACTTATAAAGTGAGGGGTGTCAATCTATATAAATTATTTAAATGCCCTCGAATCTTTCTAACACACTTCCTCACGTCCAACACTCTTTTTGGGCTTGGTGCGTGAATTTTAAACAGTGGGCTGCCCTAGGTTTGATCGAAAGGCTCTGATACCATATTAGAATTTGGTCTAATTTATATTTACAAAACCGATTTGTAAGATGATGGATGTATATCTATATAAACTCTTTAGAGACTTTATGTCTAACTAATGTGGGACTTGAAATCTTTTCAAGACATCCCCTATAAAATCTCAATTTTCATGGATATTTTCATTGAGGCACAAACTTTGCACTTTTTTGGTGCATATAATGACTTAAGAACATATTACTTAGTTGAGTTAGTATTGATTCAAGTTTTTATAAAATAGATTCTTGAAGTTGTGTTCTTTTATGGTATTTTTGGAGGATGGGGATATGTTCTTGGTGATTATCATTTTCAAACTCTAATTTGATGCTCTTCGTTGGAATTGTTGTTTGCTTTGAATTCGTTTTGGTCTAGTTTATAGTTGTTTTTAAGGGATACTTCTTGTTCTTTTGCATTTTTTAAGGCATTTCTTTATTTTGTTTTTTTACGTGATACACACATTGTTTGAAATTTATTATAGTGTTGGAGTAATAATTTAGAGACTGGATCAAATATGATATATTCAACTACATTATATTTGGTTGAGTATGAGGCTGTTGCAGATAAGGTAAATAGGAGAGATAATATTTAGAGTCACTAACTAGAAAGAAATTAAAGAGACCATATTTTCCTTTTTTTAAGAGGTGACAATTTGACTCATACTCAATGAGTATTGCAAAAATTTCTACTACATATTGTTTACAATGGAAATTTGTAAACAAACGCTAGTCCTTTAGAATAATTATTATTCCGGTTGCTCGCATGATCGACTAGATTGATCCTAGGACATAGTCTAAGTTTCGAGATTTTGATGTTGGTATTGTATTCATTTTTTGTTAGGTTTGTGTATAATTTGTAAGTAAAAGAAAATGTATAAAATAAAGTGCATAAATGTTAAAGGTTTCTGATTCGAAAAGGTAAAGAAAAATAAAAAGACTTTACTGAAGATAAGTATAAATTGATAAAAGACAATGCAATTTGATTGAAATTAATTGGTCATTCTTACGTACATTCTCAGCACTCGTTTCTCGATACGCTTTGATACTTTTGAGTATGATTGAGTTTTGTACGGATTTGAATACACTTAAAATCTAACGCTAAGATTCTAATTTATACTAAATCGACCATAACGGTCTATTCCTAACGGGATGCCATGTTCTCCGTTTGCATGTCTTTTGAATTCTAAGGCTTCCACGCGTCCTTTTTGGATAAGACAAACCATTTGAATTTGAATTTTCCTTCGCTCGATGCGCCAAACTCAACCAACATGGTTGTCGAAGATTATTCTCTGAAAGCTCTAAAATATTCTAAGTATTTTATCCTTGTCTTCGAAGATATATATTTCAGTAACATTTTGACAAGATAAAAACCCACTTCATATAAATCGATGCTTCGAATAGCCTTCAAAGGCTGAATTTCACATCTCTCTTCGAAATATCTTCTTTCAACAATCTTCTCTTTGTCCGTCGAAATTTCCAACTAACACATATAGGGTAAAAAAAACTCGTAAAGTAGGTTTGGGCATGGACACAAGTAATTACCCCATAAAATATGCAGATATGTATGCAGGTAAGTTAACCAAAGTTCCAAACAGGTACCTACTATGTCTCATATCCGCACAATATATATTATATCTTATATTTTATTATAATACATAAATATGTATGTTTATTGTCTTAGGTCAGCCAAAGGTCCAACAAAAGCGACTAAACTCCAATGGCCAAATTCAAAGGCGCTAGTACCAAAGGACAATGAATAGGTGGAGCCACCCCAAAAGAGTATCACACCTGATCTATGCTACAAGTCTATCTATTGCTACCAAATTTTATCGAAAGTCTCCCTGCAACACATGTCGAACCAAACACACATGATATTAACCTTCTATCATATATTAGCCTCGTCACGCGCCATAACATGTACTCTCGCATTCTCAATATAGCAAGTTATTCCTTGCTGACTTAGGCGTTAGAGTGTTAACCTTACATGTCCACCCTACTCTGTTGCATCAGAGACTTGTATCATTGCACGAGAAAGGCTCTTTCCCTCAACATCATCGATCTATTGTTCTGCTTCTAGAACAGTGGTGTCATATGTGGGATTCAAATTCTAATTCCTTTGAACTTTCAAAATTAATTCATTAAACTTCGGTTTTCAAAATACAAATTACAAACCGAACTGAACCGCACAGTTTTACTAAAGTATGACCCAAACACATCCAAACCAAATGTGGTTTATTGTGATTTTTGGTTTGGTTTGGTTCGATTTGCGGTTTTCTATTGGGTTGGTTTGTTTATGAACACCGCTACCAAACCACATTCACTCAACAAAGGGAAAGATTCAATTAAGGATCACTTATGGGACTGAGGCCGCATCTTGATCAAATTAGCAGAATTCAGCAATAGAACGACTTACCCCCTACAAGAGGAAGATAAAATGCAATCCATAAGGGAAGAATTATACCTCCTATACAAAAAAAATATGCTTCTCCATCCTCACAAACACCTTCATAAAGAAAAATATAGCCGCCGAGTACAACAAGAAGGTTAGGACTATGAATTTCCAACGCGAAGATATCGTGTTCTAGAGGGTTGGCGTTGGAGGAAAGAATTCAATTTATGGTAAGTTCTTCGCTAATTAGGAAGGCCCATATTGAACCTAAGTTAACACGAGAAACAAAACTTTCACCCTTTAGACCTTTCAAAAGGACCTCATTTCAAGGACCTGGAACACTGCCAAGTTAAATCCATATTTCAGCTAAGTCATTTCTTGTTTAAATAAATCTTGAGGGAACACGATTTCCTAAATGTAACTTTGTTGAGCTAAATAATGAAATAACTTTTGATTAAATTATATTAGTTTTATTTCAAAGGAAAAGTATATCAAAGGCATAATGCTAACGTAACTAAACTCGGATATTTAAAGGAAAAACAGACAAAACCGCGCCATAGCGTATGAGATAAAACCCTAATTATGCAGGCCTCCAACCATGTCCTCAATTAGGGGCAGGGAAATGAAACAGACCCTTGGTCGGGGAAAATCCCTAAGACTTAAATGGAAAGAATATATGTCCAACCCAACCATAATAACCTTTGGGATGAACCAATTACACCACAGACAAATGATGAAATAAAATGATTCATGGTGGTAGATGATGAAATAAAGTCATCCATAAAGTCAAATGATAATATAAAATCATTCACAAAGGTAAATGATGAAATAAAATCACTAACACATAAATCACAAAGTAAAGAAACTCACAAAGCCATGAGACAAATCATAAACATCCAAAAGGGTATAAAAAGTCATGATTTCATTAGTCAAAAAAATCGACAACTATGTTTACAATAAATAAACTGGCTAGAGACCAATGCTACATCCGACAACAAAGACTGTGATAAAGTAAATCAACAGCCTGGAAACCTAGCCTTTGTTGAAATCCACCAATTTCACTTCGACAACTTCCTTCTCTGAATAAAGTTTCTCCCAGGGAATTTTTTACATCTAGGCAAAACAAGTTTACTTGACTCACATAATTTTCTAAGGAGACCTGCATCTAGAGCACCTAGGAGGATAGTGTTTTTGAATTCCTTCTCCTTCATCAAGGCAGACTCCATATCTGCCACAATCATGTTTATGGTTCAAAAAGATTTATGAGTCTCTACCAGAGGTTTTTCAACCTTTGCTAAAGATGCTCGGACCTCACCTAGGGACCTTTCCTGCTCCCTCAACTACTCTTCCAAGAGCTTCACTTTAGTAGCAATGATAGTGGGAGCACCATGTTCTACTACCTCCTTCTTTGTAGAAACGAGTTACTTTTTCACATCATCCAATTCCTTCCAAAGATCGTCGCACTAAAGAGGGATGGTGTTAAGTGGATTCTTCATAACCTCATTTTCCTTTCTCAGAGAATTTGGAGCCAAAACCTCCTCCTGCCCGAGGCACCAATTGACAGCACCACATAAGCTCGATGCAAGTTGGGAGAAATCACCTCCTTTTTTTTTCTTAAGCCATCACCTCCTTTTTTTCTCCTCTCATTAAGTTGGGAGAAATAAGTATATTCTCCTTCTATAAAATTAGCATGCATATCTTTTAAGTATCGATGGCCATTGGTAAGAAGAATTTGTTGCATTGAGAATGTGGGTGGTGTGCATTTAGTTCCACTTATGACCACTTTATCATTTTACGCCACTGCCGGATTGAATTTCTTTAAAGTAGGTCCATCTTGAATTGATTTCTCACCTTTATCTCGCTTCGATAAATCCATGAAACAATTTTATGGCTTGTCATGGGACTTCTTACTTTGAGTTTTAAGAGACAGTTAACCATTGTTCGTCACCCTTTATATCGCATGCCCTTTAGTTTGATTTTAAATTAGATCAAAAGTTGGTTCAATGGTTTCTCCCATGACCACCTCTTTGGCCAATCGTGTTTCACTTGCATTCTATTCCGATGGAGAGGTGCTCTTCTCATAATCATTTCTCATCTTTATTAATTCTTTTGGGTTGACACTTGCTTTGAGATTTCTTTTGAGTCTTTAGATGTAATTTTTTTGTTTGCTTTTGTCTGAACCTTTGTTGATTTCTGAAGCTTTATCTAAAACTTTGTCAATCCCATATCAAACCCATGGCTTGCATCTTTAACTACTTAAGTGCATTGGTTGACTTTCTTAATTGTTGCATCTTTATCATGATGGATATCATTTGTTCTGATTTTTTACAGTTGTTATCATATTGCATCTTTGTCATGCTAAATATTTGTTCCATTCTTCACAGTCTTCATCATGTTTCATCTTTATCATGTTGAATATCTTTTCAGTTGTCATCATCAAAACAAAAACCTATTACCTGCCAAACTAAGTTCCACACACCAAATTTTTCAAAATACCCAACAGATACAAAACGTGCACCATATTTTTCTATATATTTGGTATAAATTCATAGCGGTTTTTTAAATTGCACTAAAAATCCATTATAAAACCCAAGTTTTCCCTTTTCAATTTTACGTGTTTTTATCAGTTTTTTGTTATAATTATTAGATTTTTTTGCAATTTACTATTTTATAGGAGTAATTTTTTTCAAAAATTTGTTAAAATCAAGAGATATAAATTGTGGTAGAGGCATTATTGACATTTTAAAATTATGTAGGGGTGTCATATATATATATATATATATATATATATATATATATATATATATATATATATATATATATATATATCCTCTCTATGTGATATAGAGTGTGGACAAATTCAAGTAGCCCGAATCTAAAGTTGGAGTTATATTTTATGGGGGTTAATTTTTCCACCCCATAGGGTGAGGGTGAACACAGTGAAAATTCAATTTTTTTCTTTGATATATTCAAGAGATGTATCTTCAGACGCACCTAAAATATACACCGCGTCTCCTTAATTTATTAGGGGTGATTCCTTAGATGCATCTCTGAAATAACCCCGTGAATTTTTTTCTTTTGCCGCAAGTCTCCCAAATTGATATATTTTAGCCAATTTACACTGAGTATATATTAACACCATGTTAATTATACTAATGTAATTCAAGGATGTCTGATATAAATTCAAACAATAATACAAATCCAAATGTTATCATGATACATAATTTGTCTAGAAATTATAATTGTTACCAAAATACAAATAAAAATAAACCATTGTGTATATGCAACCCCCCCCCCCTTTGCTTCTCCTCTATTGTTTTTACCCCGAGGCATTTTGTGCCTTGAGTAAGATGGATCGTACGAAGGCCATACCATAACTACCTTCTTCAAAATATAATCTCTCTATGGCATTTCTCACAATCGTCACAATACAATAGCAGACAAACAACATGTCATGGGCATGGTCATCCCTAGCTTTCTCCTCTTCCAATATCTCCTGATGAGCTTGCCTAGATGGTTCTCCCACGGCATCTAATGTCATGTATGGATGTGAGACTCAATAGAACCATTTGATGTAGTCGTGTGCATCAACCCATGGATAAGGAGCTAGCACACTACGTGCCTCATTGGGTACCATATGATTATAGAAATCATTGAGTATGGCATCAAGATATTTGTGGTTGATTATCGGATGAGCATACATGGAATGAGGTCTTAGAATAATCTGAAGAAACTTGAAATGGCGCATGACCTGCTCATGAAGATATAGATATATCAGGCATAGCTCACAAAGCCAACCATCCATAGTAGAAGGCTATGTCGTCCAAGGAACGCATCTAACAGTGGCCTTTGTATATTAAAATCATATGGCATCTACTATAGTTCGGTCAATAAACACTCGCAAGCAAGTGGCCACTCCTCAGTGTAGTCCATCTCAAGTCACAATATGGATATGCTACGAAAGTGAGAGATGATACATGCCTACAAATAATTCAGATAAAATATAAGTAACAGGTGTAACACAAGTGTTCTGAAAGTATTAATAGAAGTAAAGGTTGCAAATACACTACCCTAAATGGCGTGCAGCTTTTAGTTATATGTCTTGTCTTCTAAAGACAAGCTTCACCTTGTTTGGAGTACAGATAAACCAAACAAACGGCCCCCTAGTTGTACTTGTGAATCCTCTCTAAGTTGCTAAAGTATGTCAAGTAGACTTCATTGACGTAGGTTGCACTTTTGTCCATAAATATTGTCATTCCAACCAAGTAAAGAAAGTATAACCTCAGTGCATATTGTTTGTGGAACAAAAGTTGCTCGTCGTCACCTTCAGCCTCAACCGTCGCAACCATGTGTTATTTGTACAGTTGTGTTATGCATGAAAATCGGGCATGAACGCCTCTCGTGGTGTCAAGCTCCTCTTTGGTCTCACATGGGCCAGTTCCTAAATAGTTCACCATCATTTCAAGTGCCTCGAATCTGCTGATCTAGGATTGGTTTAGTAATATGCAACTAATCGAAAGATGAAGAAGACATGAGACAACATCAAGGGTGATGGACATCTCACCATGAGGGATATGGAAATGTGACGTCTCCTTGTGCCATCTCTTAACAAAATTCGTCAACATGCCATGGTTAATGTTCTTGTATCCAATGGCACATAAACCTGCCAGTCCAGTGTAAAGAACCACATCTTAAAAATATGCATCTTCATTTTGTTCCAAGTTCAGAATCTTCCTGGAATGGTTAACAAATTTTATCGTTTCACGCTCCAGTAAAAATAAATATATCAACATCAGTTGCAACTCAATTAGTATGAAATAGATGTAACATAAAAGTAAATATATATATATATATATATACCCCTCCTTCCCGTGCATGCCTAAAAACATGTTTTGCATAGAGATAAAGCAAGGAGGTGTCATGGGGACCTCCTGGAAAACTATCAGGAATAGGAGTAAAGGCAGCAGGTTCCTCTTGTTGGGCATCAGGGACTTCACAGGCTTCAAGGCCTAGAGGGTCAGGAGGAGACATGTGCTTTCAGGAGGTCAATGTTTGAGACATACAACATTGTAAATTATGAGACACCCGACCATATGAAGTTGACGCTTCCACGTCAAACAAACTAGCACTAACTCATGGCCTCGAGTAAGTTGCCCTCTCACTACGAATGAATGTATGTTGGGATACAGGACAGTGCCTTAATCTGTCTTGGTTTTTAGCCATTGTGTAAGTACATAGTGAAAATTAAAGGGGTGAATTAGGTTTTATGAATTTTCTCGTTATTTTACATATGTTCTTGTTCTTTTACTTTTTCAAAATAAAGTGTATGGACTTAGAGCAATAATGTAGAAAAATAAAAGTGCAGGAAAGTAAATGAGACATAAGAACTATACTAGTTCCCCTTATAACCATGGATACATTTAGTCCCTTCACACCCCTTGAAGGATTTTACTATGTTAGATCTTTGTACTGTCTCACACCAAAACTCTTATACAATCTTCAAACACAAATGCACCAAACCTATGGTGGACTTTGAATATTCCCAGTTCAAAGGACCTTTTTACAACACACAGAAAGAACACCACTTCCTATTTTCAAACACCTGTAGAAAGTATTTTCACTTTTTACAGACAATGTCGCCACACATTTTGTGAATAATTTACAACAAACAAATAAATTGAGAACAGACAATTTGTATGTTTTCCAATATTCTAAAAATATAATCTTCTCTTTCCAAAGAACAATTCAAGAATATGTAAACATCAAGTGCTCAATGGTTTATGAAATGTTTTCTCTGATGTGAGAAAATTATAAAGTAAAAATTTTTAAGTCATTATTATGAACACTTGAAAAATAGTAAGAATTGTTTGAAAAACTGTGATGAAAGAGGTTATTTGAAATATGAAAAATTATTTCTTTAGATACATCACAAAATGCATCTTGAATGAGTAGCAATGTTTGGAAAATGTCCAAGATTAATTGTAATAATTTGGAAAAGGTTTCATGAACATGTGAAAATGAAGAGGTATTACCATGATTCAGATTTTTCAAAAAGATTCTGGAAGAAACCGATTATACTAACATGTTTAACGTTCAAAAATATGAAGAAAAAAATACAAGGGCCAATCGATTGTAGTGTTGCATCAATCGATTGGGGGTTTAAAATTTCAAGGCAAAAATACCCCTCAATGGATTGTAGGGTTTGTATCAATGGATTGTGGGGAATATTTTTTCAAGGAAAATTAAGACCAAATAGTTGATTGTATTTATGCATCAATAAATTGTTGCTTTAAAAAAAATTATTCTCACAAACAGGGGCTAACAAACAATCGATTGTACCAATCTGTCAATCAATTGTTCCTTTCAAAATATTGAAATTTTCCTTTTTAAAACACGTGCTATGAATGGCAATCATGTATGAATCTTTAACAAACATATAATGGCTTAGATGAAAAAATGTTGAGCACCTAAAGCATATACATATGAATTGCCAGTGTACCTTAATCTTCATGATTCAATCCTTTGATTTTTAAAGCTTGTGCAAATTTGATACTTGATTCCAATCTTTTTCTACTTTGATCTTTCTTCATTGATAAACTTTTGTCTTCGTCAAAACTAAACTAAGATAGATAAAGAACAACTTTTTCACACATTATTCCTATAATACAAAACAAACAAAAATCGTATCAAATCAAAGCAAGTAAATTTCATAGATGTAACTCTAAAACATGAAAGTGAAATCCAGAAAAAATATGGAGATGCATCTCCGTAAAACAGGAAAGCAAAATCTAGAAAAATTTGGAGATGCATCTCCGCAAAAATGTGCGATTGCAGAAATATGTAAAAAATGTAGTTAACCTCTTTTTGGTCCCGTATGTTAACCTGGGAGTTCATTTTGGTCCCTTAACTTCAAAAAATTCTATATTGGTTCCTTACTCTTTAAAACGTATCAAGTTGGTCCTTTTCGTCTAATTAGTGACGAAAGAACTCAAAAATTGATTGCAAAATCAGTCGCTAATATGACAAAATGGATTAAAACTGTACCTTTTGAAGATGTAAGGGGTCAATATGGAACTTTTTGAAGTTAAGGGACCAAAATGAACCCTAAGGTTAACATACGAGACCAAAAAATATATTTTTCCCTAAACAAACTACCTATTTTAAATGTAACTACAAACTAATGCATTTTAAACAACCTATTTTACCTAATACATGCATCACAACTCATAAATAGAAGGGAAAAAAGATGAAAAACTTACTGATTGAGAGTTGTTGTGCGAAATTTTGAATGAATTGAATGAAATTTACTGGCATCGATTCTTTGAGTATAAGCAGTGTTAAAGCTTAAAAATTGTACACTTGAATCTTGTTCACGAGCTTTTTGAAGGGTTTGTGAAAATGTACCAGATGAAGAAGGAGAGGGAGGTTATGGCATGAGGTATATGAATTAAACCCGTCCAAAGATGTTTCTCCATAAAGCTCATTGAGCATATACACATTATTGGGAAAAATGAGGGTGGTTCACTCACTTAATCATTGAGTGTGTTTAATTTCGATCTATTTGGAGTCAGAGATGCATCTCCAGAATCTATGAGCTTTTGTGACTTTTCACCATGCTAAACTAACACCACATAGAATAGATAAAATAGATAAAGTAATCCATATTTTATTTTAAATTGCAATTACAATTACATCTCAAGACCTTTGGCTCATAACACTGACTAAAAAAATAGATGGAAAAATTAAATAAATAATTTATTTTATTTAAAAGAATTTTTTGTATAAAATAATAGATAAATATTTAGTATTTATATCATTTTAACATTAAGAGTATTATATCATCTTAAATTAAAGTTATTCAAACTCACCAAAATTCTCATTCTATACAATGTTGTTGTTCAATATTAAAAATATTTTGTATTATTAAAAAACAAACCTTCTAAAACTTCCTTTCTCAAAATTGTATTATTTCTACTTAATTTTTCTTTTTCAAACCTCGTACAAAGGTCAAGGTCTTTTAAATCTCTCTCCTCCCCCTTCGTGAATTCTCAAACTAAGCCTAAAGATCGTCGTATAAGGTCCTTTGAACAATAAATGATATCATATTAGTCATGATTGAATTTAAAAAGAAAAAATAATTTTAGCTTTTAGGCTCAGGAAAATTAATGCTTATTTATTTGAAAACCCGTGAGACGACTTATTGAGACTTCATGATATATTCAAACAAAATTTTTAATGAACTGAATTGGATGAATATATATTATACTCCCTCCGTCTTAAATTGTAAAATGTTTTAGGTATTTTACATACAATAAAAAACTTAATTATTATCTTAGGAGAAAAACAAATTATATATTACTTTACAATAATGCCCCTCATAATTATACAAAAAATAAAAAAAGTTGAAAGAAAAAATAATAATAATAAATATTTTAAAAAAGATTATAAATGTTGCAATGAAATTTTAAATAATTTATAATTTAAGACAATTTCTTTTGGTATAGCATTTTATAATTTGGGACAGATGGAGTAATATTTAAGTGATTATGTTATAATTCTCATTGAATTTCCATTTGTTACACATAAAGTTCTTGTGAAGAACAAATCTTAGTGCTGTTTCTCAGAAACTTGCATCTGTTGAATTGTAAGTGACCTACGGTTCAAATAGTATACAACAATTTCCTAGCAATGCATTAAATTAAGCTCCATAATATACATTACTCAAACTACACAGATGTTCATGACATATAGAAGGGACATCAATAAAAAAAAATCAAGGTTTCCACAACTTCATCGTGCCGTCTTCACTAAAAGTTGCAACAAGATTCCTATGTGGATGATGAGTAACACCGATAATTTCCTTTTCATGGACCTGCCATTAATCAACAGATTATTTTATTAAATACTAAATAATTAGAACATCCTCAATACAATACAAGAAAATAAGACCAGATTGAGAGGAATATATAGATCTAATCTCATGCTTAATCGACAAACATACCTTCATCAGATGCTCCAATTTGCCAGATTGATAGCTGAAGCAGTACATATTCCTGCATTTATTTCGAAGATTCCATTATGGACAAAGAATATGACAATTTCAAATTATAATTCGGGAGGAAAAGGAGATTATAATTTGTTAGAAAAACAGAGGCTACCAACCTGTCTTCACCAACACAGTAAATCCATTCCCCCTTAGGTGAAATACAGGCTGCAACAAAGTCACCGCCTTCTCTTTTACCAGACGAGAAACTCTTTACAACCTACACCAACAGAAAAAGAATAGTAAAGAAGTATAGCATAAGGTTCTGCAACCTGCATGGTCGTCCTTAAGTAAATATCCACATTTAACCAATATGAATATGCAGAACAACCAGATTCCGACAATTATACAACATGGTATTCAAACACTTATACGAATGAATAGGATTAAATTATGTCAAGAAAACACTTCTCTATGCAGAATTAGATACAATTTATTCTTATCAGATTCATACCATCATTAACTATTAATTAAGGAAAGCACTGCAAAGAGCTTTAAAAAACATTAGAACTACGTATAAATGAAATGACTTCTAGTCATCAACTCTTTGAAGTTTACCTGTCCTTGAAGTGTCATGATGTATATTGATGAGGTTTTGTTACAAACAACAATGTGCTCAGTACTTTTGGGGAAAATGTAAACAGAGTTAACTGAAGCATCTCCTCCCTATCAGTCCAACGGAACCAGAAATCACAGAAAATAAAATTAGGGAAAATGATATCACAAAACTTAATAAAAAAGAAACCAAAATGGAAATTTATTAAAGACACACCCTTAAAGGAGGAGGTGGCTTAAATGTTTGTATGCAGTCTGTAGTCTTCAAATCCCAAACCTGCAGTAAGGAGGAAAAAATACATACATGTCTCACACGAACATAAGTGAAAACAAGACATTTGCCATGTGTATCTTGTCAAGTAACTGACCTTGACTGTACAATCACTGGATGCAGTAATAACACGACTCCCATCATGAGTGAAAGTTGCATCGTTCACATAAGATGTATGGCCACGGAACTCTTTCAACATCTTTCCAGATTTAAGTCCATGGATTCTATATTACAAAAAGAACCATTTGCACTCAGCAGTTGCTAAATATTTGATTAAATATGTAAGATTAACACACATTTAAAGCCACTCTAATGAGTTAAAATTAAAACAAGGGATTGTGCTCTTTATAAAAGGATTGCATAGAAATCAGTAATTTGATTTGCAATCTGTCTAGTGCTTTTAATACTCAACTCATAATAAGACATTAGTGTTTATCTGGTCTACAGTTAAAGCTTTCGGGATAGTAAGTTCAGGATGATTGAACTCTGAAGGTTTTTTCCTTTCATATATAATATATACACACAAACTCAGTTACTTTACAAATAACTTTTTACAAGGTCTAAGGTGTGATGTGATCTTTAGATTAAGTTTAGTCACTGATCTAGTTTTAGCTTGCATGTTCGATTTTTGTCTTACCATCAACTATATTCAACGACACTAGCTTCAACTCACTTGGTTATTACTTATTACTGCATGTCTAAATGTTAACGAACATTTTTAAGTAGAAATTTGAAGTTTCGGGTGAAAGAGCAAGGCCCAGCAAATGGTTATATAGAACAAAGATATAGAATACGTAAAATTAACTTAACAAAACCTTGCAGTGCTGTCAAATGAAGTACTTAATAATTGGCTTCCATCACGAGAAAAGGAAAGACTTGTAACACCTTGGGAATGTGCACGCTCAAGACGCCGCAAGCATTGACCGGTCCTAATACGCCACACCTAAAATGAAATGTGAATGATAGTGTTTAAAGTCTACGCATTGATAGTTTTCGGTGAAAACAAACAGTAACATTGACAAAAACTGCAGTCAACGGAGAAATTTATAAATATCATTTAAAGATAAGCCAATCACAAAGAATACATTATTGTATGCATCGAGCATTTAATAGCCAGCTTTCAATAAAAATATCCCGTTAGATAAAATTTAAGAAAAAGTATATAGTCTAGACACACATAAATTGCTTACAATCTAAGACATTTAACAAGTCAATAACAAAAAAAAAAATCAAGGAGCACAATGGAAAAAGGGGACAGTACAATTGTGACTAATAAGAAAAAAACCAGAGAACCGAAATGATGCAATAAAAAAAGGATAGTCAGAAAAACACGTGTCTTCTATTTGCACTGCAGGGAAATAGTAAGAAACACTGCAGTGCAAATGGAAGACATGGTTGCTGAGTATCTTATTTTCACGGTGAAGGGACTCTAACTCAAAGACCTTCCAACATAATGGGGGTAAATAGCATAACTCTCCCTAATATGAGTACAAAATGACAACACAAGAAAATAGACAAAACTGCGACTTTGGCCCTATTCAGTGTTGTTGCGCTTCAAAATTTCATTCACAAAATACCACAATCTCTGGAGCAATCTGCAACAAGCAAACCAATACGGCCGAGAACTTAGAGCAGCCATAGGCCACTCTGCCCCACAGCACTGTGGTTGTATAGTTTCCTTAGATAATTTGTTTTGATTGTCAAACTCATGTCTTTCTGTAGTCTTAGTGTAATTCATGTTAGAACTGCATCTACATCCTAAACCATACTCTAAAAATACATTTGGTGCATATTTGAATTCTGTGAATAGATAATAGATTCATAATATCTGTGAATCAACTCAGTCCTGCTATATGAAGAACTGTGAAGTTATGAATCAAACTTCACAGTTTGGTGCATATTTGATTGTCAAACTCATGTCTTTCTGTAGTCTTAGTGTAATTCATGTTAGAACTGCATCTACGTCCTAAACCATACTCTAAAAATACATTTGGTGCATATTTGAATTCTGTGAATAGATAATAGATTCATAATATCTGTGAATCAACTCAGTCCTGCTATATGAAGAACTGTGAAGTTATGAATCAATTCATGCACAATCGCAGTTCCTTTTAATCAAAGCATCAGAACATGAATTGATTCATACTGAATAAATGTGTCTTTGAATAGACTCGTGGAATCTATGAATCAATTCATACATGTAATCGTGTATAACCAATTTTCCAAAAAATTTAGAACTGCAGACAATTCATGTGAATAAAAATCAGATTCCTAAGTATTTGAGTCTTGTTTCCATTGAAACCCATTTCATATAAATCCTAAACTCAGTGATTTCTTATAACATTTATAGCATTCAATACACATTGAGAGAATCTTCAAACTACTTATATTCTCTGAATCCATTATCTTGATGGGGTATTGATTGAGAGAGAAATAGTGAACTAGTGTGAGTAAAATCTCCTTAAGCTGCTGTATTTACTAATCTTTTTACATTGAACTAGTCTAAGTAAAATCACCATATAAGTTCAATCAATTTTATTAAAAAATAGAAATTCCTCTAGAAATCTCTTTCACAAGTTAAGAAAAAGTGTTGATTTTTCAAAAGGCGGTAGATTCTATTCAACCCTCTTTTTCTAGAATCTTTGGAGCCATTTAACTAACTAACTACCACTACTAGAGTGAGACAATTTGCCACTCTATGACAACTCCACCATGCTTAAGCTTAACTAGTGTACGGGATCAAATTCACTAACCAAGTGCTATTCTATAGCTAGGTTCAATTTCGCAGAAATGTTGAACAGTCATACGTGCAAGCTTTGAAAAAGATAAAATGATGTGCGGGAACGTTAGATTCATAAAAAAGGATGGCTCCTAACACCTTCAATGTATATTAATAGTACTCACTTTAATCTTTCCATCTTGTGACCCAGAAGCAATCATCTCTGAATCTCTGCTAAAGTCAACACAGAGCACAGGATCATCATGCATCATGAATACTTCCTGCAAGTTCTTACAATCAAAAATATTGTCTACGGAAAAGTGACAAGATTTAGATATAACATGAGAACCACAAATCATACTTATTGTTACAGCAAAAATCTACATTTTGGGATCAAGTTTAAAATAGTCCAAAATTAGCAACAGAGATCTGATAACATGAAGTTTATTTTCTATGGTTTTGAATGTACCTATAAAGTAAAGATGCTGGGAAAAACCAAGTGTTTTGAAAACCAACAGGCCATAAATTTTCCCCGGGAAGTTCATCACATACAAGACATTGATTTTTGATAGATAAAACAGTTGGTGTAAAAACTAACTTACATCGGCTTGGTACTGGAGGTCTTTCTTCAGTTTTCCACTTATGTAATCCCAGACCTAGAAAATGACCACAATAAGGGGGAAAACATCCAATAATGAAAGTTTCAAATTCAACTATGCATACCTCAATAAACCCATCAACCGAACAGGATACAAGAAATTGCCCATCTGGGGAAAAGCGAGCACATTCTGCGTGACTTTTTGCCCCAAACTAGAAGCACATATGCAGACACGAGAAAAGGGTCAGAATATGTATTCTTCAACTTTAAAGGGAGATCAATGATGACTAATAAATTTTATAGAAAATAATAGTGGAGAAATATAAAATGACAGAATAAGACAACCTCTAGAAGGTAACATTAATAGGGGTCAGATTAATTCTATTGTTCAACCGATAACCAAGATAACTAATGACCCAGTATGATATGACCACAGAATATCACTTTCGGATTATCACATACCAATGCAATCCAGATCAGAAAAATACCAGGTCAATGACAAAGAACCAGATTGCAACTCAGAGGATGGTAAAGAGATAATCTACTAACTATGATTGGTTCAAGCCATCAATTTACAATGTACATACAATCACATCAAAGTCTTCCAGAGCTAAATTATAAAAACCATTGAACCAAATAATCATCCTGCTTCCTCGTTATAAGACTAAAGGTAATATCTCATCTCATTCTCATAATTTTCTCAGACTCTTTGACCATCTCGACAAAATTACATTAAAACATCCTAAGGAAAAGATGCACGGCCACCTAAAGAGATAAAGCCGGCCATCTTCTTTATGATAATCTACTTTAACAAAAACAGAGAACAAACAAGTAAAATTAAGAAATACTATAACAAAAACAACCCAATGGCCAACCATGACAGTAAAGCTACAAACAACCTAGTTCTAGTGTACACACATTAATGCTAGCCAACATGCGCAGCCAAAAACAATTTCAAAGACTTGAAGCTATCAAAATGTATTCAAAGAAACATCCTATTTCTTACTCACGTGAAATGCAAACGAGATACCATGTCAACCTTGCAGATTCATAATTCTATTAAACCCCTAATCACACCCCTTTCAAAATGCCCATATGCCATTCTGCCTTAGCCAATAACCAATATAGTAAAGAGAGGGAAAAAATTAGCCCAAAAAAAGGAGAGGGGGAATAGATAAATGAAGAAAATCTGTTTCATTGAAGCAAAAGAATCACAAAGAAAAACACCATAAAACAAAAGTGAATAACCTTTACAGAAGGTTCTACATCACAAGGAAAAACAGAATTATAATGAAAGCGATAATAATTTGATGGCAGAAAGTTCATTCTTCAATTAAAAATGACCATGCAGAACTATATTTGGCTCTGCGTATTTGTTGTTGTTGTCTCATTAAGGATGGATCACATCATTATCCATTAAAATTTAAGAAAAACTATGCCTCGAGGGATATACAAAACATACCTTTATAGTGTGAGAAAGAGTGGTTGGATACATGTCATCAACATCTTGTTTCATAGCAGCTGTTCCACGAAACAAATCAAACTGCGTTCCAGGAGGAAGTAAACCTGCAAGATCCCAAAGGAAAGCATCACCGTCAAGATATAAATTATCCTCAAAGTAACATGGTGCCAACATACAATGACGACAATACAGCATTTCTAAAATTAAAAGAGTACACAAAAGTAAAAAGAGAATTACAAAACATTAATAAAATTTACATATTACTTTTACAAATCTAAATAAAATTTCCACTCACCTAAAAAGGGGGAAGAGTCATAAAATTATGCAAAAAGACATAGCATGTGTATCGACAAAGCATTTTACAGCATTCAAATGGCGTACTCAGATATGTGACCATATCAAATAGTATTCATATTAGATTCATATCTGATACAGTGGAAAACCATGTATCGGTTCTTCATAGGTGCCAACCAATCATTTTATCATTTCCAGGCATGGAGAATTTAGTCATGCCAAAATATAAAAAAGAAATCTCTTCTCTGCTTACTTAACATGAGAAATGAAAGATACATCCTTATAATTGAAAATTTAAACTGAATTCATTCTTAGGCATCAAAAAGTTGCAAATATGAGCAATGGTATACAATACATTGCTCAGGTACTTAAACCAAAAGAATTACCTTGATGCTGCTGCCATTTCAAAGCCTGACCAATTAAAGCCATTAATCGGGAAGGTGGCACCACAGTCACTTCGGCTGCAATAGCTGAAAACGCAAACACAGATGTTCTATTGTTCAAAAACGTGAATAGGAGAACCTATCTTATAAGTCCAATTATATAAGGATTTTATTTTCATCATGCAAAATGGCGAGAATTTTGGTTAATGACATTCAAAATTGTGGTTAATTGTGTTCTTTGAATAGTTAATGTATAATAAGTTGCGACACCTTTTTATATCAATTAACCGTCAACTAAATGTGATTAATCACATATTTAAACTCTGTTAAACATCTAAATTGTTGTCAAATTTTTATGTCATAAAAACAACACACCTCTTATTATAATCATTAAATTGGTATCATATCACAATAAGATGCAGTAAGAACAAGAAAGGAAAAGACAAAAACCTTGGGCTATAAGCGCACGTCGCTTCTCTTTTGTTGATTCTTGATAAGCCTATCACATAGAACACAAGTCACAAACCCATGTATATTGAAACAATGCAAGAATTTTAACAAATAATGACCCCTTATCCATGACCTGACTAGTGAAAAACTTTATAAGTCGTTCCATAATCTGTAGATTCTGTAATACTCATTTTTCAAAGAGCACATAAGAATATCAAATCAAATTTTGAGGTTTAAAAAGACAGCCTGTCCAGATATTTCTATGTAACTTAGCACTCCTTTGCAATAACTGTTGGAGTATGTATCTTTCTACACTTATCCTTATCTTAACTACATTAGCTCTATTTGACACCGAAAAGAATTAATTGGCCCTTGCACAAATGCATACAAATACATAGTAATAGCTTTAATATGAGAAACTACAGCTAAATGAAAACACAATTTAGGCATTGTGGAAACAAAATAGCAAGAACTGAATTAAGAGAGGAGTTTTTATTAGGAAAACATAAAATTACAAAAATATAGAGAATTAGAAAAAAGTTTCCTAACCTCATTTGGGTCAAAATACGTTCTAACTAGAAGATGCTCAAGACGCAAATATCTTTCAGCTTGCTCTTGTTTCATGACACCCATAACCTGTGTTTGTCTTAAAATAGAACGTGCAGTATCCAGTTCTCTAAGTTCAATCATTTCTAATACAATCTGCAACCATAGCCACACCCTTATCAATAGATAATCTCAATTTGGGCATAGTAACATAAAATAGCCCTGTTAAGATAAACCCCACAGTTTGCAGCTTATATCATAAGTTGCTCATGTATAAGCTATTTCTATAACAACCAAAAGATTTTTAAAAAGTTTAATTTAATTTATAAGCTATTTCCATAAGCAATCTTGAAGAGCTTATGGAGCAGAATGAAGATTCCATTCCTTCGTTTGGAAATTTTAGGACGGAAAAAGGTAAATTCTTCATTCCGCCAAACCCGAGGGCAAGAAATTCGGTGGTAAGTGATCCAAACAATGGAATACCACTCCATTCCATCTCATACCGTTATAAAATAAGCTGAAAAACAGCTTATGAACATGTAGTAAGCTATTTTCACAACTTCTTCCAAACATTCTAACAATTGTTTAAGCCAATAAAGTTCAAATAAGTTCTTCCAAACCAGCCCAATAACTCAAATGCAAAATACCTGTTCATACAAATCCTCCAACTTATTCCTGGGAAGCTTAAGTTGAGAAACTTGCGGCAAAATCGCATCCCATCTTCCACTATTAATATCAGCAACAAACGTTTCAATGCTATCAACAGTATTCAGAGAAACTTGACACTCATTCTGCAGCGTTTGAAATGTCTGATGCAGTGAATTTTCTTTGCAGAACTGAAGCACAGTTTTAATCACACTGAAAAATCACAAAACAATGCGTAAATGCTACAATTCAATTGAATGGGGATAATTAACAATAGGGTTAGGGTTAGTGAAGGAAACTCACTCTCGAGCTTCGATTTCTAGCGTCGACATTGGTAGCGAGAAGATGAATCTGTGTAGGGTTTAAGCAGTGATAATGAAATTCGGTTGGTTCAAACGATTTCGGAGGAAGAAGAGAGAACTGAAAAACGGGAAAAGAGGGTACAGATTGAAAAACGGGTAAAGCGTTGAAAAGTTTGGGCCGAACTACGATGTAATGGGGTGGCCCATATGTTACTGAATGATTATGTAATGAGAAGGGGATAAGGGGAGACGATTTCTTTATGAGATTTTCTTTACGGACCCTCCTATATAGGCGTGTTCATGGGTCGGTTTGGGTTGAATTTAGTGATTTGGGTGAAGAAAAATAACCATCTACAATATTATTGGGTTGGTTTGGATAAAATCACAAATTTGTGGGTTGGATTGGGTTGGTTAATGGGTTACCCAATATTATTTTTTCTTATATAATTATTAATGATATGTTACATTTTTTCTTAATAAATAGTTTAACATATTACTACTATTTTTTTTAAACATCAAATGTCAAAATGTATAATGAAATTTATCATAAACATATATTTGTAAAAATCAAAGTTACATTACAGTAAAACCTAGAATTGCATAAAATACTTGCAATTTATTAAAATTAGCATCAAAATAATCAAAATGTGGCATCCTAAATAAGTTAAAATCATTACTTACTAAATAAAATATGTTCAAAAAGTTGAAATTCAAGCAAGCAAAATTAAAAACATCAAAGTCATCACTTGTCAAATTACAAAAAAGAGAAAAAAATATAGTCACTCAATAACCCATGGGTTTTGTGGGTTGGGTGTGGGTTTACCCATAACCCAATTATTTTGAATGGGTTTTCATTTTTGAAAACCATATTCACCCAATAACCCAACGCAACCCACATTTTTGGATCGGTTTGGGTGGGTTTTACCTGATAACTCTTCTGACGACTCTAAAAAGCCTTCATCTTCTCCTGAATCATCTTAATCTTATCGGTAGTCTACCAGACTATCTCAAGTCCAATCACATCATTCTCTCCTGACTCCTACCAACTCAATGGTGTCATACACCTCCTACCATATAATGCTTCAAATGGTGTCATCCTGGTACTCGAATGAAAATTGTTCTGTAAGTAAACTAAATCAAAGGAAAATAGCTATCCCAAGCTCCTCCTTTTTCCAACACACAATCTCTTAAAAGATTCTCAAGTGACTGAATCATCCTTTCTGTCTAACCATTGTTTGTGAATGATAAGCAGAACTCAAACACAACTTCATGCCCAAAGCATCTTACAAACTCTCCTAAAATATTGAAGTAACCCCCGGGTCTCTATCTGACACAATGCTAGACGAAATACCTTGCAAACTGACAATCCTCTCTATGTACAATGTTGCTAACTTCTCCAATGGATAATTCATTCTCATTGGAATAAAATGAGCTGATTTCGTCAATCGGTCCATAATAACCCAAATAGCCTCAAAATTACTTGGTGTTATGGGTAAACCAGACACAAAATCCATAGAAATACAATCTCACTTCCATTCAGGAATGGATAACGGTTGCATCAAACCCAACCGCTTCCGATGTTCATTCTTCATCTTCTGACAAGTCAAACAGGAATACATCCCAATTTCAATTTCTTTTTAATTTTCCTAATTAGACAATTTTTTCTTCTAAAGACTAAACAAAAGGCTTTGAAAACATTAGTCATATTTTTACATTAATTTTGTATTGATATCAAATATATCATAGTGAATGAAGTTATTGCCTGCACGAGTCACGAGTCTCTTACTAATTATTGTACTCTCGTGTGCGTTTTGAGGGGAGGAAAGATCTATTGTTTAAATTTTTATTATATTCTTTAATTTATTTTCAACTTTTATTTAAAATTCCCAAAATGTCCTAATTGAGTTTTTAAATACTAGGTTTTTTCTCTTTCTTGTTTTTCATTCAGAAAATCGTGTTTTTTGTCTTCCGTTGTGAGGTTGTTACCTGTGTGTTGTTGCTCTCGGGTGAGTTTTATTCATTTTTTTGTGTTATTGTTTTTACTTCTTGTTCCATATTTTTCACTTGCGTCAAAAATTGTTGATTGTATTATTATGCGGCTATCATGTTGTTGAATTGGAATGAATAATTAAGATGTTTAATCGATGATGTTTATATTTATGCTATGCAATGGAAAGAGTCATTGGTATATCGAAGAAAAAAACTGAGCGTAAACCTAAATCTAAAAAATTAATTATTTTTACATGTCGCATTCTTCACAATTATTTAATGAGCATAAACCCAAATGAAAACCTAAGTGGAGTTATAAATAAATAGTGTAGCTCATCAAATCAGATGTTGTTAAATTTATTTAAAAAATGATTTTAGCCTAAATTATTTGCCTTGTATTTTACATTATTGTTTTTATGTTTGTTGTTCTTTGATGAAGTAATTCCAAGATGTGGTTAAATTATCCAAAAAAAATATGATTTGGACTAAATTGTTTCTCTTGTATTATACATTTTTTTTTTTTATGTTTGTTGTTCTTTGATGAAGTAGTACCAAGTTAAGTTTATTATAATGTTTATCACATATTTCTTAATATTTGTGTATGGACTAATTTTTATTGGATTTTCATTTTGATTGTATTTATTAACTTTGTTGTGTTATTGTTCCTTTCATAGCTTATGGCTCCGAAAAATAATATACCAAATAACCGTGGTAATTCTGAAACTTTGTGTTGGACTAGAGTCGTAGATAATGCTCTTGTTGATGCTTTTATGCATGAATATGAAAAAGGTAATCAAATCTGTGGTATCTTTACTGCAACAACATATGAAAATATTGCAGTTGAACTCACTACATTGTTTGAAAAAGAAGTTAATAAGATGGAGATAGAAAATCGTTGGAAAATTTTGGAAAAAAACTTCAAGGAATATTATGACATTTTTAAAGGTGGTATGAGTGGATTTCCTTGGAATTCAACTACACAGTTATGGGATGGCGAGTCAGAAGTTCGGAATACTCTTATTGAGGTAATTTTTGATGAAATTTTTGTATTTAAAATATTTTATTAATGAATAATTGTATAACTTTTCTTAATCATATTGCTTTTGTTAATCATGTTTTTTCAGTCAAAATCAAAAGCATCAAATTGGAAAAATGTACCATTTTCAAATTATGAGAAGATGTTGATACTTTGCGGACATGAATCTGAAACTTTAAAAGAGATAAGAAAACGAAATCCGTCAATCGTTGATGAAGATTTTGTTTTAACTATTCAAGAGATTGATATGCGGGTTGCTCGAAATGAGATGAATTTGGAAAGCTTTAATGTTGCTTACGACTCTTTTGTACCCGAAACACAATCACCAAATCCTTCACCCATAGCAAGCGGCGGTAAAAGAAAAAAATTGAAAGTGGTTAGAAATAGACAAACAAAGAATCAATAAATATTGTTGCAGATATTCTATGAGAAGGAAATGCTCCAATTTCTAAGAAAAATTTCTGAGAAAACACATAGAATTTAATAAAAGAATGTGGATGTGATACAAAGTTATTGTCAAAAGATATAGATTTATTTTTATATTTAGCTATTATCATCATATAAGTTTTATTATGTTACATTTTTATATTTAGCTATTATCATCCTATAATAATTTTATTATGTTTATGAATATTGTTTGCATTTTAATGTATCTGAATATTTAGAATATTTAATATTTTGTTAAATTATTTGTGTTGTTACGATTGAATAAGTTTTTCTTCGATGATATTTACTCAAAACTATTTTTACTAAATGAGAGCATTGTAAGATTTTTAAAGATAATTAATTTTAAACCAAACATATATGTAATAAAAAAAGGGAAATGCTAACAAGTGCTCAGGGGCACTCTTTAAGAGCTTAAAAAAGTAAATTTTTCTTAAAATATACCTAATTAATGCATCGAAAATTGAAATAGTGAACTTTTTAAAGAATGTTTTCTTTAAATAGAATGCTTAAAGAGTGCCCCTGGGGCACTCGTTAGCATGACCCTAAAAAAATTTCCTTCCCTTCCCCTCTTTAAACAAAAGATATATTTAATTAAAATACCTTTTCTCTTTCCTTTTATTTTTAATATATCTCTCTGCCCCTCCCCCTCCCCTCCTTTAAACAAAACACCAAACATACCCTAAAATAACTAATTGATGTTAATGATAAGGATAAGATTATGGTAAAATTTCAATACCAAATCTATATTTTCATAGACATACAAAAAGGTAGGACAGTAATTTTGATTCAAATTCTTCATTTACAGTTCAAACTCAGGCAATGGTCCTTGCTTACAAGGTCACCCTAAAGTACATTTACAATCAGAATTTCACATCATGTCTTTAGATTTGAAACATCACAATGCATCAAAACTAAGTATGAGATTATTTAGAAAGGACTACATTACTCAGCAGGACAACATACACTGCAAATGCATATCGGGCTGTGGTCGTTTTCGAACACACGTAAACTATATCAAAATTCTTGAGGAATAAATAAAACATCATGCATGACGTTTCGAAACAGAGCATGAAGCAAGATTAACAAATGTTTTGTCAGCAAGCTCCTCCCTTAATTGTGATGATTGATGAAATTTCAAAATGGAGGTTGCCATGTTCCAGGTCTATAACTTGCACCTGATCCAGTTGGCTCTGAAGATCTGAAAACAAAATTTTACCATCGGATAAAAATTAATTAAGTAATGATATGAAATATGAGGGATAAAACTTGGGAAATATCTTTGATAAAGTCCACTTCTAAGCTATGAAGCACGGATACTCTGAATATGTCATCGACACCGATACGACAACACTGGTAATAATTTGAAAAAATTGAATAAATTAAATGTAATTGCAAGTGTTGGTGCATGAGTCCGATATCGACACAGACATGCTTTTTTTCAGAGGTGTCGGTGCTACATAGCTAGATTTTTCATCTGTTTGTTACTGACCTTGTTTAAAAGAGAATCTGAAAAAGTAAAACAATTATAAATTGTTTTAAACTGGAAGCAGTTATGAGTAGTTTTTTATAAAAATCATTTTCAAGAAAAGTTTTTTTCTTTATGGTAAACAAACAATCCCAAATTGCGACGCAGAGCGGCCGACTCCAAAAATTTGATAGGGGATAGTGTATAGCAGAATGGTTGCTATTTGATCATTTTTTGAAGAAATTACATGAATAATAATTATAAATATATGAAGTGCAGAGGAAAGAATGAAAAGAATGAAGAGCAGAGAGCTGAGGGAGGAACTTGTGATTTTTTTTTTGGAATAACTGAAGAGGCTTCACGTCGGTGAAGGAAGGATAGAGTTGAGTCTCAGCTCAAATTTGATTGAAAAACACCAAAATTACCCTTAAATTTGTTTAACTTAAGGGGTAATTTCAGTTTTTCAGACGAGAAAATGATAGCAAGATAGAAACCACTCCGGGCTGGAAACCGCTCAGCCCCCGCTACCCGCTATTTACCCTATAGCGGCCGTTATAGTGTTCTGCACTGCTATGGCTATTCCCATAGCGGCCAGCCTCCGCTCCACTATAGCGGGATGGCACCGCTATTGACTACTCTGAAACAAACAAAAACTAACTCTTGCTTTTCTTAAAAATCCTAAATATAGTCTCTAAATTATTGAATTCGATAAATCCCATTTTTTATTATATGGAACAAACGAGCCTATATAAGCACTTCGACTTACTCAAGCTCATCTTTTGCATTCTTAGTTGTGCTATCTTGAGAACTCCTGCAGAAAGATCAAATGATTATTACTATATGTTGAATTGTTACTCCTGAACAATTTTTTAAACGAAACGAAAAAACCAAGATTCCACGGAAAATACAACTAAAATTAAAAGAGACATATATGGATTTCAAAACAACAGCATTGAGGAACAGAGTCCTTCAACCAAAGAATGGCATTTCCAGAGCACACAATCACAAATATTTCCATATATATTCACTGGATTTATCTCAGTAATTAGATTCTACTTCTTAAGAGAAATTAAACCAAAATACTGTAACAGAAATGCAGAGAAGATTGCTTAACTTCCTGAAAATACTTAAACAAAAGGATGAAAAGAAAACGATGAAAATTGAACTCCACTAAATTAAGGCGAAAAAAGACATGAGAGGAATAAAGCTGTTACTCTAGCCACAGACTGCAATTAAGTGTCCAAAAGAGCTTATGTGTGCACGTGTGTGTTTGGGGTTGCGGGTGTACATAAGAACATACATTTCAAATTCAAATAAGATCTTAATGCACCAAATATAAATTTCCAAACACCGACCTCGAGTCATTCTTTGTGCCAGGTGATTCTTCAACCTCGTTACCTATATTGTAGAAAACTCGTCAAAAGCTTTATTCAAAGGATAAGTAGTGCGTGTGTATTGTAAAAATCCTCAGAAAGCAACAAATGAACAATAAGATGAACTACCTTCGGAAGGAGCCTGTAACTGCCGTATAAAACTTTTCAAGTCCGGACCACCAACGTTTTCTGCGCAGAAATATAAATTAGTTAGAATTCCTAAAATAAAGAAAAAAATTGCAATAACAATTAAATTTTGATTACTGACCAGTGCCGACGACACGTCTGACTCTACTTCCTTCTTTGGCATTCCTTTCTTCTTCTTCTTTCTTGAGAACTTGGTGAAAAAAAAAAGAAATATTTTGTGTTAAGATCTCTTCTGCACAGAACTAAACTTGGCCCAGAAGAATGTTTTTCTGTTTTTTTTTTTTTTTTTATGATAATGAGAACTGTCACATGTAATACCAACAAAAAAATTACGCGAGGATTCTAACTAAATCAGAGTGAAGTATTCAAACGAAATTGATTAGATAAGGTGGAAGTATAAGTGACACATACGTGCAACATTCTGTCTAACTTGTTCACGTCTTGCATCCAATTCTATCTGTTCCTGAAAGAGAATAAAAAAAGTAAACCAAGTTAATCTTAGCTGAAAACATTCGAATGTTAGTTAAATACTTCTGAAAAAATATTGGTTGAAATTCTGAACATCCCTAAAGCGTTTTTATTTTAAAGATTCTTTCTCATTGTCTTCATCGACTTCTGTAGAATACTTTAGAACTCTTTGTGGCCTAACAATAATTTGTTAAAGATAAGTAAGGTGAAGATAATTTAAGAATTTAGGGTAATTACTATTTAGTGTTATCCAATTCTATTGTCTCGGAACCAATTTGATAAACGATGGCCATAACTGCAATCAACTTACCTATATATTTTTTGAAAAGAGTGCATGTGAAGACATTACAAGAGCATAATGTTTCAATAGAGTCACACTGTCTTATTTGAAAATGAATTACAATAATCATGACATCCAGTGTTGTCGATGGTGGATGGCAGTCCATGGCGGAGAGCCAAAATCCCCTGTACCGGCCGCTTTGTGGCGCCGTTATAGCAGATTATGGCGGAAAAACCCACAATATCGGCCAATATTTACCATTACAGCAAGCCCAAAAGCCGCCTTGTATATCCACCATAGCGGCCATGGTGCCGCCATTTGATAACACTGATGTCATCTATTTAGCGGTTTGCTCAAATTATGCTTCCCTTCCCCTATGATATAGTTATTTAATAGCCCTTTCTATGACATGAAAATGTAAAGAAACATCAACAACTTTAGATAACTTCATCAGAATAGCAAAGGGATCTATATAAAGGCATTTCAATTTACCTCTGTAGTTGGAGCCCTTTTACGCTGCCCGTTCAGCCAACATATCCATTCAACTAAAACAATTAAGCACCAACAACCCATCAATAGTAGGAAATAGGATAAATGTTTTCTGAATAAATTCAACATTTATCGTAATTGGATCATCTCGAATCACATGTATTAATAGATGTGAACAAAAACCCAATAACTTAGCAGTTGAATGACAAGTACCATAAAATATATACCTGGAATGGAGGTAGGATCTTGCTCTCCCTTAAACACCACCCATCTCTTCTCTTTCACTGGTAAACCAAATCAAAAAAGCATAATCAGACAGATTCTTTGTAAAGTGAGCTACAATGCAAAAAAATCCACAGAAAAAGGTGAAAGAAGCATGGTATTGAAATTTGAATTCTTACTAATGCACCAAATGATATCATGAGTGAATCACTACAGCAGCAGAAAATAACACAAAAAATTCATTTAATTTATTATTTTTCAATATTCAGAGTAAGTAATCTCACTTCTCACCCTTTTTAAAAGGTTAAAAAAACTGGATTGGTCAAGTTGAGCATGACACCTGCATCTTACAAATCACAAGTTCAAATCTCCATTATCTCCTTGGACTGAGGCGAATATAATTTCTTTGCAAATGCTCTTTGATCACTAAGATTGGTCTAGGACTACCAATGTTGACAATGACGGAGAGCCAAAAAAACCGCAATATCGGTCGATATTTATCATTGCGGCAAGCCCAAAAACCGGCATGTATATCCACCATAGCGCCGCCATGGAGGATATTTGATAACACTGAGGACAACCAGGTTTAAAAGAAAGGTCCCGACCGCAATCTGAGCCACAACATAACGGTTTTTTTATGTTGCGAAACCACAACACAACCACAATATAGACCATATTTGACAATGATTCTCCGCAAGATAATGGTTTTTATGTTGCGAAACCACAACACAACTGCAATATAGACCACTTTTGACTGTGATTCTCCGCAATATCAAGGATCGTCATGACACAACCGCAGCCGTTACTACGGCCTTACTCTAAAAGCTTCGTTGCCAAACCCTTTTTCAAAATATTACCAAATTCTAAGCCTTGAGAGTGACAGTAATAAATACCAAACCATAATAACTATTATAACAACAACAACAACCGAGTCTTACCCCACTAAGTGAGGTTGGCTACATGGATCAACTTCCGAGATAATGTTCTATCTGAGAGAGTGTTATCAAAAAGAGGTGCATGGCCACTATGTCAAATATACATGGCGGTTTCTGGGCTCGCCGCATTGGTAAATATTGGCTGATATTGTGGGTTTTTCTGCGATAACGGCGCTGCAAAGCGGTCGGTATGGTGGGATTTTGGCTCTCTTCCATGGACCGCCATTGACAACACTGATCCAGGACCATAATTCTATCCAAATCGTTAATCTCGAGATCTTTTTCAATAACTTCTCTTATAGTTTTTCTAGGTATTCCTCTACCTCTAGTTGTTTAACTCTTTTCCTTCTGATCTATTCTCCTTACCCCGGAATCTACAGGTCTTCTCTCTACATTCCCGATCCACCTAAGTCTAATTTTCACCATCATTTCTACTATGTTGCTACCCCAACACTCTCTCTAATATTGTCATTTCTAATTTTACCCTATCTTTCTCACCAATCTAAGATTGGTGCTCACCATTAATAAAACAAATTAAGAACAACCATATCATATGATAAAAGTTTTTATAGCCAAATAGTAGTTTTGTTCCAATTTCACTATCCTATAGCAGCTAGTACTATAGTCGCTATTTAACAACACTACATCCATATCGCTTAACAAAAGCAATTTGTTCAAATTCCGCTACTCTATAACACTGCCATAGACACTATTCAACAACACTGATCATTGCAATGCAAAAACAACCTTTTCACAAACACATAGAAGGCAACACCAAAAAAACCATAGAACTAAAACTTTATATACACAAACCCAAAATCTTAAACCAATTAATCCATCAAACACAAACACATAACCCAGTACTCCATATCAATTAAAACAAAAAAGGGGTGAGGAAAACGGAAAAACACTTACTGATACCATCAATTTCTTCGTGTTTGGTGAAGTATTTGTTCCCAGTTTTATCTACTCCAGCCGCAGTTCGGTTGCTGAACAACCCAGCAATCTTCCCAAATACCCTCCGCATTTTTTTGAGTAATGAAAATCAATTGTGGTTCAGTGACAGCATTACCTTTGAGAGTAAGAAACAAGAAAAGTTTGTGCTATGAATGTTAGAATGTTGAATTTGGAAACTTTTAGTCTGAGGGAAAGGGGGAAAACGGAAAACTGAGTTTTGTTTTTGGTAGTATTGATGGGTTGGGATCAAATCGGAGGAGCAATGATGTGCGTTTCTGCGCCAATCTTCCGGTCTTCAATTTTCTTTGGTTTTTGTTTACTAAAAAAATTACTTGATAAAAAAAATTACTTGATAAAAAAATTTTAATTGTAATTTGGTCTCTTTTTACCTTTTTTTTTTTTAAATTTTTTAATCTTTCCAATTTAAAATTCAATTTATTGATCTCCCTGTTGTAATTTCTCACTTCATTTGAGTGATATTTATTTTTAGAATATTATAAATTAGTATATTTAAAAATAAAAAATAAAAAAATTAATTATGTTCGGTTAGAAAATCAGAATTGATCGGAGAACGGTGGTTGTGATGAACAACAATAACTTGATCCTTAAATGTGGTGAAGGAGGGGTTGGCCTACAAAGTTAACACTTCAACGCCCAAGTCAATATGTAAAGGAGAGTAGTGAATAAAATTTGAATCTGAAATTGTGTACCTGGAATTAACGTGTGTTGTGTCCTTTATATAGCAGAGTGGTTATAACAACCTGTTATTCTCTAGGCGTGGGATGTAGGAAGTTGTTGGATGTATCCTGACTCTGCATCTCCTACATTGTTCCGCAAGATAGCTCCCTTATGTTGTGATTAATTTGAGCAAATCATTGTTTCTTCTGGGTTGCGGCTGATGACCATTATGGCATGTCTAGTATAATTGTCTCCCAAGCCCTTGTCTATGTTTGGCAGTGTGAGAGTTTGTTATATTTGCCCCGTTCGTGTTAGTCGTACTTTAGCTTAAATAGAGAGTCATGGGTGATGTTATTGTTCTTAGAAATTTGAGCGTTGAATGCCACATGCTTGATATCTATTTTCACAGGTTCCATCATAATGATTTCCGAGAACTGAAACACTTGAGTGCCTCGCGAAGGCGATCTAGCATGTTGATATGGTTTATTACTTTTAGTAAGTCATCGTGCAATTTTGGAAGAGTCGATTTCTCATTTTATTGAGACATTATCTTCGCTTAATTGTCATTTGAATTTTCTACAACGTTTTTCCTTTTTGTACATGAAAAACGTAGTGTCCATCATGAGTCGAAAATCAAAAGAAGATATTTCTGTCTCTTGGGTTGAACTTGTCTCTTTGTCAATTCTTTCTATCTTTGTTTGAATGGGAGGTCTTAATAGACCCTTGATGAAGACTGGAGAATTTGTAGTGAGTATGAAGAATGTGTCATTTCTTTCTATGAATGTACTTTCTTAATCCTTGGTTTTTGGTTACCTTTACACAACTTTATAGTAGATGTTTTAAACCACTTGATGGTTTCCCCATAGCAACTGCACCCTGCAAGTTAGTCGTGTATTAAAGTTTTCTAGCATTGGTGCTAATATCAAAAGAGGAAACTCTTTTTGTCCCTTTTCTTCCATCTCTTCAAAGTACAATATGCATATGCAACCAAGGCGCATGCCATGGTTTGATTAATTTGGTGCAAGTTATTCGCAACTTCGAAACATTTTCAGAGGGCCTAAAGCATTTCAAAAATAGATTTTTCCTGGTCGTCCCTCTCCATAAAAAGGCTCATGCAATGGTATGTATAAGGAGCTTATTTTGAATATCTATAAGGAGCTTACTTTGGTACTCATTATTTACATACTCGATGAAGAATAAGGAAGCAATTCGCCTACTAATATAGGGAATCCCACAAGTCTTGTCTGATGTGGGCCATTCAAATACTTCGAAATTGGTCGATGCTCCTTCCCCTCAAGGCATGTCGATGGTATTTGAAATGATCCCACTACTACAAAATGTACCTATCGCAACATGCTTTTACCTCGGTTAATCAATCAACCAAAGTAATAACTCACATTTAGACGCTTTTATTTTATTAAAAGGTCTATCACAATGGTTCGTAATAACAATTGTAGTTATATTAAGGCTTACAGGCTTCGAATCCCAACTCCAACATTTTTCTATTTTTTATATACAACAAAAAGTGTGTCCATTAATTTCTATATTTATATAAAAATAAAATATAATTTTACCACTGTTGTATTTGTCACCTGTGGTTATATGTCACATAAAATTAATATATTTTACTACGGTTGGTGAAATGTGTTTCTTTAAAATTTAAACACGTGATATTTAGTTTATTTCCTTCAAAACACAAGTGCCCAAGGGAAGAACACAAACGAAAGCGATAGCGAAAGTTTCAAACTTCATCACCTTTATCACCATTCATGTTCTTCAGGTTACTGTTGTTACACACACGAAGGTTGAGTTTTCGTGAAGTCCTTATGGTACACAGAGATTTTACACAGAGGTTTCTTGGTGACAACCTATTCTTCCTTTTATGATGTGTTATTTTTTTTATCACCTTTATCTCTATTCATATTGAGTTTTAGGTTTTGTTGTTGTTAAATGTTATATTGTTGTGAATGAAAAGCAATTAGAAAACCATATTCCTATGCAGTGTGTGAAGGTGAGAAAAAAATACACAAGAAAGTGGAATAAATTGTGTATATGAGGTTTTACTTCTTTTCAAAGTCCAACTTTGGAATATGATGATAAAATTTAGATTCTCAACAACAATTATAGTCTAAACAGATACAAAGTTTAATGCACGATGGATAATAAGATGTAGAAGTAAAGAAGGTGACACACAATATATCTTGGTTTCTCTAAAACTTAGACTAATCCAGTCCCATTGTCTTACAAGAGATTTTCACTATAATCAATCCTGATTACAATCTTCTTAGACACAGTAGTCCAAGACTTCCTTGCTCAATCAATCCTGAAAGAGACTTCCTTGCCTAAACACACCAGTTCATGACTTCCTTGTTCAAGCAACCTAGCTAGAGACTTCCTTTCCTAAACACAATAATTAAGGACTTAATTGCTCAAACACTCGGTTTGAGACTTGACATATTTTAAACAAAATGTTTAGGATTTACAATAAGATGTACGTGATATACAATCAGAGGTACACAAAGAATACAACACAACCAAAGACTTGATTCTTGATATTTCTAAGATATACAAAGATAAGAAATATCAAGACTATGTGCAATATAACAAATATATAGTAAATCTTAGAGTACAATTTCCACTTCTTGTTGTATTTCTTGTTGTTATCTTCCTTCAAATCTTCAATTTCTTATATAGAGGCAACTAAAAAGCCGTTGGAAGATAACTAGCACAAGTGTATTTGCGGAAAAGCAATTTCCAAGAGAGAGAGAGAGATGTTGAGAGTTTGTACTTTGAAGATCTTCATCCTTTGAGTAAAAGCTTTATCCACTGTGTCTTTCTCAAGCAGAGCGAATACAAGGATGTTGGATCAAACTAGGAAAGTCATGTCAAACTACCTTGAGCCTTGCGCTAGGAAGCCTAATTGACTTTCTCCATAATCTGGATTATGACAAGACATAACTACTTTGCACACAGAGTACAGACCAATGGCGTTTTACTAGGTTTCCAAGTCATCAGATTTTGAGTTGTCGTTAGAAGAAAAGAATCCAAGTGTTGATACATCAAATTCTTATCCATCAGAATCTTAGTCATTTGCTTCTCTTTATAAGCAACTTAACTGGGTCATAATCAAGTTAATTTAGGGGTCAATGATCCTGCACACTTGAACAAATGTTAGTATACTCTATTGTTCTTTAAGTACTTTATTATCATCAAAACCCAAGGAGAATGAACAGATTATGTTCCAATGGTGTGTCTATGAATCTCTAAATGTTATGTGAATATGGGTTGTATAAATGTGATAGTGTTGTTGTATAGATGTGTATGCAGCATATTTGTATGTGAGAATGTTGTGTGAATATTATTTTATAACGATGTTAGTATGTGAGAATGTGTGTAGCATTAGTGTGCCATTTGTGTTGTTGTGATTAAGTGATATTGAGATTGTTTTTATGTTGTTGGAATGTTATATATTGTTGTGATTCAATGATATGAAGATGAATATTATTTTATAACTTATTATGTTGTTGTATTGTTAAATGATTCTACAAGTTTTCGATATAAATTTCAAAATTTACTATGGATCGTAGTGGATGAAAGCTGGTAGATTAGATTTGCTGTATGAGAGAGGAGTTCTTGAATTTCTTGAATACGCAGAACAACATTTTTTCAACAATAATTGACTCTTTTATTGTCCTTGTGTTGTATGCGGGAATATAAAAAAAGTTCCAAAGAAAGAAATATTCTATCACCTTTGTTGTGATGAAGTTTGTCAAAATTATGCAATATGGACGTGGCATGTTGAAGTGGATATAAAATTTTCACGAAATTGCTTGAGTTGCTGAAACAAATACTACCCGAAGATGATAATTTGTCGCATCATTGTTATGAGGCCAAGAAGATATTTTGTCCAATGGGTTTGGAGTATATCAAAATACATGCATGCCGTAATAATTGCATATTATACCCAAAAGAGTATGAAAATTTGGATCAATGTTCGAAATATGGTGAGTAGCGCTACAAGGTGAAGGAAAATAGTGGTTATGACTATGATGATGTTAGCAAGAAGCATCCTGCTGCTAAAGTGTTATGGTACTTGCTAATAATTCTAAGGTTCAGGAGACTTTTTTCTAATATGGATGATGCAAAGAATATTAGATGGCATGCAGATAAAAGAAAATATGATGGAAATATTCGCCATGTAGCTGATTCTTTGCAATGGAATAAAATTGATTCATTGTTTTTGAATTTTGTCCTTGAGCCAAGAAACCTTAAGCTTGGGCTTGCCACGGATGGAATGAATCTCTTTGGTAATCTCAATACTAACCATACTTTAAGGCCTTTATTCTCACTATTTACAATCTATCTTCTTGGTTGTGCATGAAGTGCAAGTATATATTGTTATCTATGATGATTTATGGACCAAAACAACCGGGAAACGATATAGATGTTTATCTAAGTCTGTTAAATGAATACTTAAGAATTTTGTGGGAGGAAGGCGTTGACATTGATGATGCGTATTCAAGTGAAAAGTTTAAGATGTGTGTCATGTTATTTTGCGCAATCAACGACTTTCCTGCATATTGTAAGAAACCTAATTAGTGTGAGAAACTTGCTGACACACGCTAAGGCAGATTTTGACCGTTGGGTAGACGTGAGAATCGACTTTCCAAATCTACCTAAATTAAACTCTTGATGAACCAAACTATTCATCCCTACGAAATTCTAGATCGGGGGGCTTGTAAATATTTGGAAAGTTCAGGCTGATCAGGCAAGACGACATCAGAGGAAGGAGGTAGGTTTAAGATAAGGTGGATAGAGAATTGGGATCCACCTTAAGAAAACATCAGCTCAACTCGACAAAGACCTTCGACCCGGTAAAGGCCTCCAGCTCGGCTAGGACAAACTCTTCAAGTCGACAGACGTTGCCATGAATAGGGTCAGGACTGTTAATCCTAGTCGACCGTAACAACTATCTACACACGAAAGAACTCCGCTGTTACAATAGTTACGATTTCTTAATTGCCAAGAGGCGGAGGTTACTGTAACTCGCTCATTATGGAGGGAATCCAAGGTTCCTCTATTTATGATAATGATTACTGCTCCAACAACTATAAATAGGACTCCCAACTGAGGGATAAGCGAGACACTTTTTATCTTGAGCTTGCACGGCTCAAATCCCTAAAGAAAATACTTACAAACTCATGTGTGACTTCGCTGGAATCGTCTTCCAGGAAGTAATCAAAAGTGTTCTGCAAGTACAATAATCGAACCATTTTTTGTATGTATTGTCGTGCACAATATAAATTCTATACGATTCAATACATATATAATATATTTATTCAACATTTTACCACTACTTACTTTTATCGATTTAATTGTTTTTACGTTTCCATGGTGATGATTCTGCCTAAATAATTTCTATTTCTGGTTCTACATAATTCAGAAATGCATATCTGAATGTTTTTAAGAAAACCATTAGGAAATGTTTCAGATATGCATATCTGAAAACATCCTTTTTTCGTTAAAAAATAAGGGGTTCGGAAGTGTATATGCGAAACATGCCCTGACACATGATAAGAAATCTTGGGACCAAATTGCTCCAAATCTTCTATAAATAGGGTCTCTAACCAATTCTTCAACATCATACACTACAAATTAGACATATGTCTCTAACCCAAACATATCCTCACCTTGATTTTGTTTACTTTAATGGTGCAAAATTGCCACTTTAATTTAGGTTCTGCGAGGACACGCCGCTCGTCGAGTTGATTACCATTCTTAATTCTCTCTTGCAATGTCCAGAAAATCAGAAGGTAGTCAAGCTCGATTATTGTTCACCATCACTTGACACTGAAAGAAAGGTGCAGTTCACCCAGTTTGCATTGAATACGAATGACGATATAAAGGTTATGTGGAGTAATTTTTGTCGATACTCCACTAAGGGTCCGATTAAAGTCGATGCAAAGATTTAGAGATCCGGAGAAGATGTCATAAAATGTTGCAACGTCCTCACCTACCTTTTTATAACTTTTAAATTTATGTTAAGCTTCTCTAATTTTTAGGTTTTGTTTTTGAAAATCATTATTTCGGAAATATAATTCTGAAATCCATCAATGTGTGAATTCAGAAATACATCTCCGAAAGCACCCATAAAAAATGAAATGCGGTGTATTCAGAGATGTATCTCCGAATTCTGGTGTAAAAAAAAATTTCAGCAGAAACCCCTAAGAAGATTGAGGGGTTTAAAAAGAAATCCATAATTTTGAGACTTATACACGTCACCCCTCAAATTATACATGTCACCCTCAAAGGTATGCTTTTATCATTATACCCTTGCCTAAAGTCACTACTTTTAAAAAATACGTTTCTAATGGAAATTTGCAAAAAAATACCAAAATTTTTAAGGGGATGTCAGAAATTTTTAAAATTCTGCAGAAAAATTCATTCTAAATTGTTCAAGGATAATTTTGAAAAAAAAATGTGGGGGGTGGCATGTCTAATTTGAAAGGTGGCATGTCTAATTTGGGTGGCATGATAATTCGTTATAATTTTTAGGAAAATTATACCCTGTACCCCTGCTTTTATCCCAATACCCCTACCAAAAAAATTTAGGACAAAATTATCCCTGTATAAATAGTGAAAATTACCCAAATTTTCACGTTTTGGAATTTTCTTGCCCAAAACCGGATAACCCAGCCATCAGAGTTCCGGTTCAGCAGACTTGGAAAAAGTAAGTTTTTTTAAAAAATATCTCAGCCGGATAACCCAGCTATGGGGTTTCCGGTTCATTTTTTTTTCTTTTACATAGCCGGATAACCCATTGATGGGGTTTTCGGTTCATTTTGTCTCAACCGGATAACCCAACAAGTGGATTTCCGCTTCTTCTGGACCTTAGCCGGATAACCCAGTCTTTGGGTATCCGGTTCCTATTTTTTTTTGTTTTCTTTTTTGTTTTTTTTTTGTTTTTTTTTTAATATCATTTTATTTAATTGTTAACTATTTTATTTTTTGTTTTTTAGTGGTTCGAAGAAGAGGAGGTGCGATCGACAGAATGCGTCAAAGAGGAAGACAACGTCGAGAGGCTGATAGCGAGGGAGCTGCTCCTAAGGTTGATCCGCAGCATCCGGCATTTCCCGGAGGACCTACGGATACGTCATTATTGGTTAGATATCAGAGGCACGTTGCATATCATTTATGGTTGGGCGAGGTACGTAAATATTTTCTTAAATGTTTTTTTAAATTACATGTACTTATATATTAACATATATTACAAATTATTTTCAGGAGAGACGACCAAAGCCGACCTTAAAGGTTGCTGCACATGGCAGCAAATTAATAGGATGGGTTCCGGCAATGCTCCCAAGGCAGATGGAAAATTGGTTAGTTGCATCTGGCCTTTCATCTTTGCAACATACTAGTTTGTCGAGGGTAGATACGCATCTATTATCTGCTTTTGTTGAGAGATGGCATCCTGAAACATCGTCATTTCATATGCCGTTCGGCGAGATGACCATCACGCTAGACGATGTTTCTTGTCTTCTTCATGTACCGATTAGGGGCCAGCTGGTTGACCCCGATGTTGTTGTCACCGATTATGATGCCATCCATCTAGCTGTTGAGTTGTTTGGTGTTTCACTGAGTGATGCAACTGAGGAGGCTTCTGCTGTAAGGGGTCCTTACTATAAATTAGATTGGTTGAAGCAAGTTTTTGAGCAACAAAGAGCTGCGAATAACTTTACAGGCGCTATGAGAGCATACATGATGTTGCTATTAGGTTGTACCATTCTTGCCGACAAGACGTTTACTCTTGTCGAGGCAAAATATCTTCCACTTTTGAGAGATTTGGATAATTGTGGAAGCTATTGCTGGGGGCAGCTGCACTGGTTACTCTGTATAGATACTTAGGGGATGCCTCATTTTATTCATGCAAGCAGCTTGGCAGTTATTGTCATACCCCAATTTTTGACCTAAGATACCACCTCATATCATTGCATATGCATCATTTGCATCTCTAACAAATTGCATAGCTTGTGTTTGCTACTTGTGACTCAGCAGGGTTTAATCAAGAAATCACTCATCAGTACAAGTAACAATCAATTAGGGTTTTGTTCTCCCTTCATCTCAAATGAATCATCTTCATCAACAATCAACATTTGGTCCTCAAAGTTTCATTTCAACAAGCTCAAAAGCTCTGAATCAACCAGATTAGGGTTTTGACTGAAGATAGCATACTCTTGACTTTTGCTTAGGATTTGACCCAATGACTTGGGACAAGACCTCAAGACCCCAAGTACCTCATTTTGACCTAATCCATTAGCTCAAGACATCTCCTACACAAAGATTGATCAGACAAATCCTCAGATTAGGGTTTTGAACTATCAGGGACCAAAATCAGGGATCACATTTGGGAAACCCTAAAAACCCCCAGGAAGTCAATCAAAGGTTTCAATCATCCTCAAATAATCCCTATGACAACATACAATGGAAATTGTATCTCAATTCAAGATCCACAGTCATCAATTTCATCAGGTCGACAATTAGGGTTTTTGACCTAACTCACTGAACAACTGACCTTTTAATCAGGACATGGTGCCACAACTCAAACCATGGCTCAATATCCTCTAATACCTCAATGTGATTTATTCATACCATCCATTTGGTAAGGATAGCCTGTTTCATTTGAAATCTCCAGAAACGCGATTCGACTGAAAAAGTCAACTGTACAAGAACACCATTGACTTTTGAGGAATTTTGGTCAACCATGACTTTTGAAGTTTTAAATCATCAATATATGAAGTATGAAGTCATTTGATCAAGAAAAATCAAGAAAATTAATCAAGAATCAAAAAGTCAAAAGTTTGACTTTCATACTTAGAAAAATTTTCTAAGTGTTTTTCATGGTTTTTTCCAAACTTTGAAAGGGAATTTCTCAAAATTTCACCTACAAACTGAAAAAAACTTCCAACATGAAAGTTGTAGATTTTGATCCAATAAACAACTTTGACACATATAATTTTTTTCCATAAGATCAACCATTTAAGAGATATGGAGCTTCAAAGTTGGCATAGTTTGAAAAATTCACTTAAAATCTCATTTTCTTCAAAGTTCATGGATCTTTTTCACCCATTTCCTTAAAGGTCTTGAAGGAACTTTCAACTAGGGTTTTGAAGTGTGTAACATGATCTTTCCAAAATGTCCAAGAGCATGAAAAAATATGGAGCATAGCTATGGTTTTGAATTTTGACATTAGAGGTCATTAAGCATGAAATTTCAAGCCATTTTCACTAAGTTTCTATACTATATGGCCAATGATCCAAGTGATGACACACCAAAGCAATGATTGAATGATATTTTTCTGGTTTAAGATCAGATAGGAAAGAGATAAGAAGCTTGGCCAAAATAACCATGGTTTAGTTACTTTTAACCATTGCATTAAATGTGAAAGATTCCTTTCTATCCCTTAAGCCAAATCATCACTTCTTGAAGCAAGTTGCAAAGCTCTGAGTTCAGACTCTTTGGCCTATAAATAGAGGTCCAAACTTCATTGCAAATCACACCAAAACCCCACAATTATAGGTTTTCTCTCTTCTTTCTTGAATTACAAGTCATGTGTTTCAAAGTGAGGTAGAAAACTCAACCTCCAAACCTTGCAAGTTCTGAACAAAGTGATGCTTCCCACAACTTCTAAATGTCATATATGATGTGTCTGAATCACTCATACACCCCAAAACACCTGAAAACTCAAAATCATCATCTCACCTCCAAATATGCATAACATGAGACTTATCATGCCAATTTTTGTTCAGGCTCAATTCTGTCCAAACTACCACTTCTAACATCATCCATACATCACATATGAACTATCCAAGCACTCACATATGATCTGTAACCTCATAATCACCCAGCTTGATTCATACTTGAAGCAACTGCAGATCGGGTACTATGGCCATGCTCAGGTGAATTCAAACTGCTCTAAGCATCCAAACATGTTCCATAAGGTCCACTGAAGGTGTTCAGATCAAGAAATAACAACTGGAACTCCTCTACTGCAAAATTCGATCTCCAGCTTTGGCATTTTTGAGGTAAGTGCCTATCAACTTCAAACTCATACATACATGCATCATAAATGAAAAACTGATTTACCATCTTGTTTCTGCACTATCACTGATCAATAGCCCTCAATCAATTTCATAATTCATCAACTATACACAATTTCAGAATGAATTATAGAATTAGGGTTCTTCGTGTTCATCAGAGAATCAATGGCCCTAGAGTGAAAATAAATGGAATTAAATGGTACCATCATGTTCCTCGTCCAAAATCGAGCAAGTTAGGCTATTCACTTGATCCAAACAATTCAGTTTTCAGATTTTTCAAATTCAGATAGGGTTTGTGTTCTTGGCGCCTTTTTTTTGAAATTGATTTTACAAACTTGATTCAAAATATATTCAACTCGTTGCAAATGATTATCAGACCACGCGCGTGGTCCAGTTGGTTAAACTTTTGAGTAGTAACCTTAAGGTCACGAGTTCAACACTCATGGGGGCCAAAACCATCTTTTTATCACTTGTTTTTTTTCAATTTTTTACACAACTTCAATTAATTAATTAACACATCAAATTAATTCATTTTTCATTCATTTTTTGTACACTCTTTATTTAACACATATATTTTATGAATATAAAAAAAATCACAAAAAAAGATTTATTTAATATGTTTTTAATTAGGTTTAAAATGATACATTTTTAAGTGTTTTTAATTACTTTAAGTATTGTTTTTCATTTAATTTTTAACCTAATCACTTGTAAATATTTTTTGTGATCAAACCCTAATCATTTAGGTCTTAATTAAGCATTAAAATTTGTTTTAACTTAATTAAGTTGACTTTTGTCAAATTCAAATCGTTTTAAGACGAGCGATCGCGATTCTCTTTCAAAATGATAAACCACTTCTTTTTTTTGATTAAATCTTTTTAATTGATCAATTGATTTTCAAAACGAAGTGGGGCCTCTCGAATATTAGAGAGTGTAAGTCCCATTTCTTTTCTTTTTATACAGTTTTCCAAAACATTCTTCAAAACAAAATCTTTTCAAAACAATTTTCAAATCATTCAAATCATTTTCAAAACCGTCCACCCTGTTTTATGAAAATAAAACAGGGGCCTCTCGAATATTAGAGAGTATAAGTCCCTTTCCTTTTTTACAGTTTTTCTTTGTACAGAAAACTCTTTCAAAACAATACTTTTCAAACTGTTTTCAAAACAACAAACAACGCGTCTGTAAATAAACAATCAACCATGTTTTTGTAAATTCGCCACGGGCCTCCACGTAGGTATAAGTCCCAAGCCCTTTTGTACATACCCATTCCTGTACATGAAATTAGGTATTTCATTGTACGCCTTTTGTACATATCTCAATCAATGTGTTTTTTAAACTTTGAATAACAAACCAAAAATGAAGGTTTCTTTAAATCTTCCCAAAAAATACCATGGGCCTCCATGTAGGTATAAGTCCCAAGCCCCTTTGTAAATACCTGTTTACATAGCTTTGAATAAATTCAAGTGGACCTCTCCCCGAGTGTGAGTCCCGAGCCCTGTGTATACAAATGGATCATGCTTACAGGTATATTTCCTTCATAAACTCCATTATATACACACACTTTGTCATATATAACTGTTCATATAACTGTTCATATTTGTTCATGTACTTGTGCATATTTGTTTGTACTTGTTCACACTTGTGATTGTGTTATATGCTTATTCAACTTAGTACAACACTAGGTTCCCCATAGCCTCCTATTGGGCTTCGTGCAAAGAATCTCCACTAGTTTAGGTTAGGACATAGAGTATGGTTTCCCGGTGAAATCGCTCTAAGAGCTCAAACCAACTATACCATGCCTCCCCTTGGGCTTTGTACAAACGAGTGACCCTCCCATAGCCTCCTCTTGGGCTTACAATGCAAGGACCCTGGATTGTCCCTCCCATAGCCTCCTCTTGGGCTTACAATGCAAGGACCCTCAGATAGCCTCCTCTTGGGCTTCGTACAAGGACCCACGGGCTTCTTATAAGCATCCCCAATATCCAAATCAAAATACCCTAGGAGATTAGACATTTTTTCATCTCTATGCTAGGAGTATCTCTTCTATATCATCACAAACAATCAATCAATCAATCAAACTTTTTGCCACAAGGCTGGCTAATCAATCAAACTGTTTTACCACCGTACTGGATGATTAATCAAAGTTTTTGTCACAAGGCTGACTTCATTGAAACTTTTGCCACAAGGCTGGCTGATTAATCAAAGTTTTTGTCACAAGGCTGACTTCATTGAAACTTTTGCCACAAGGCTGGTTAAACACAAAAACATCTTTATCATTCTAAGCACCCTAAGTGGCATGGCCCCGGGCTTACAATGAAAAGATTTTCAAACAAAATCAAACAGATGTATGTGATGATATAGATTAGATACATCTAGCATTTAGACGACATTTGTCTATTTTCCTTTGCTTCCACTAGCATAAGTGGGAACTACGATTGCTCTGACTTTCTCAACATCCCTTTGAGAATACGTAGGCACAAGGTCGATCCTTGGCGAGCAAAACAAAACAAAAAAAACCATTCAAACCTTAGCACCCGTAGACCCCGAGCTACAGATGCTCTGATTCCCTCTAAGGGATATGTATGCAGAGGATCGCGATGATCTTTGCGAGCATAATCAAACAAACACCTTAGGTCCCACCTCTTCTTCACAAGAACCTCTCAACAACATGGAATGAAAAACAAAGCAAAGAAACCTATAGAGTACTATAGATACGTTGGGTGCTAATACCTTCCCTTCGTATAACCAACCCTCTTACCCAAGATCTCTCCCCCCACTTTTAGGTTATTGCAGCTTTTTTCCTTTTCCTCTTTTGGAAATAATAAAAAGTTTGGTCGATACAAAAGAAAAATCATTTTTTTATGAGCACTCGAGCCCAAAGAAGGCATCAGGTGTCTCATCCCACAAAAAAGAGGAACAAAACGATTTTTCGCCCGCGACAGTTATGCCTCTCTTCTTCAGGTTTAAAATTTTACTTATTATTTAATTATACTTAATATCTAATATTTTAGTTTAATTTAGTTTATTATAATTTAGTTTAATTTATAATAGTAACTTTTACTTTTGTTTCAGTGTTGGATTCATGAGTACTTTCCAACTGTTGGAAAGAGAGGTACTTCTGGGTTATTTGGCATTGATAGTCCGATGGCTAGGGCGATGAAATGGGAATATAGGCAGGGGACGCAAAAAGTGGCTGACATCCGAGCTATGTTAGATCAGTCGACTCCTCACGATATTGCCTGGCGCCCTTTTGAGGATCATCGGGTGCACCGTCCTTTTGATGATATCTGTTTGTATCGGGGTGGTTTGAAGTGGTTTGGTACTGTAGTTCTATATTTACCTGACAGATGCTTGCGTCAGTTTGGATACAGACAGTACATACCGACTGCTCCTCCTAATGTAGACACACTTGATGTGGATGTTGAGTGGGCTACATATAGGCAGAATGTGTTGCAGGTGACCCGATCCCACGATGATCCCCCAGCTGCGTTTGTCACATCCTATATTGAGAGCACCAAGAGGTGATCAGCCGATGGAGGTACCAGTGCCTGTCTATGACGAAGGACCGTCAGACCCGAGATTATCATATATATCTCATGAGCTTCATCATTACTTACAGCGTCATCAGGCTGTTCCTGAAGACGAACAGTTTCTGGAGATATTTAGAGCACTCAGACTTGCACAGGGCGGACCATTACCTAGGGAAGGTCCAATTACTTATGACCATGAGTCTGATTGATGTCACATTTTATGTTTATATTTATGTTTTAGTTTGAGACTTATGTATTGTTATGAGACTTGTAGACGTCTGTGTTATTATAAGACTTATAGTTTGAGATTAATTATTTATAATCCATTTGGCAACATATTAAAATCCAATAGTACTAATGTTGTAATATCATAAAATCAATCTAAGCTGACATGTTTTGGTAGTATAGGCATTAGCCGTTGCCAATGTTGTAACCGCCCGGCAAATCCTACCATCCAAGAAGTTGCATCTTTTGTGCGATATTTCGTCCAATCAGTTGTGACAGGTGGCAACGGGAATCCTTCATTCATGTTTACCTGCACATAAAATAAATATCAGAAAAACACGAATAGGGATTGAATGTACGAAAAATGTGTTTCTAACTACCTGAACCCAATGATTTCCATTGACAAAGCCGATACAGTAAATGGATGCATTAGGTGAATGTGCACTCGTCATAGGAAAGTAACTCAAACTAAGGTGACCTAAAGAGACGAGAACAACATTATATCGATTAGATATTACATAGCCCAACTCAGGTAACGTCATCCATTTATTTGGTGGTTGTTGACCTAAATTTTCTATCACCAACGATGATCTCACTGTTGGAAGGCGTTGACCAAATAAATCCTCATACAACTTGCTTCTAGGACCTATAATCTCTTTCTCCAAATCCCGACGAACCATTGACCATCCATCTGTGCCATAACCATGCAAAGATGCAATGGCTCTAAAACCACAATTTCCATCATCCATTACATCAACAATGTCATCAATAAATGGTCTGATGTAATCTGGAAATTGTACAATGTATTTATCAAATTCTCTATTTTTTGAGGTTTGAGATAGTTGTGAATATAACCTCTTTGAAGATTTTTGAGAACTCAAATGTGATTGATCAACATACTCATATCCTGAAGGATCACGATAAACATCATATCCCACAGGTCTCTTCCCTTTTTTCTTAACCCCTCCTTTGGTTTTAATTTTTTCAGGCGGTGGACACATCTTTGTTGTAGTTGGATAAGCAATCTCACACACTCTGCTTTTTAATGCTCTTTTTCCGACAACATCTAATGACCTCCACATTTTCCAAATTTCATCGATTGCATTTGTCATGTCTATTTCTGATCCATCATCTGCATCTATATCTTGATTTCCTTCCATACTTAGTTTCCTCCAATGAATATGAATAGCCTCAATTGGTATCGCATCACCACTCAATGTATATCTCCCTAACTCACAAGCACATGGTAACCCATATACTTTTCTATGAGTACATCCGCACTTTTGCGTATCGGTACCCACCATGTCAATCCTCAACCACTCTTCAGCAATCTGCCTCAATGCAGCTCTTGATACTGAACCACGCAAATTTGAATAAAAAGGACTAGTATGTGCATGCTCAACTTCATAAAAACTCTTCTGAAATGAAGCTCTAATGTTGCCCACTTGTATCTTGATGTTGTCATTCATAGCCTCCCAACATTTGCATAAATCACCTAAGCTATTCTCTAACATTTGCTTAAGTTTCCAATGCGCAGACTCCACCCTTTAAATTAAAAAAAACAACTAATTATCTGTAATATTAATATAAAGAAACAATGTCGATAAAATCACATAAACATACCTATTTGTTGTTGTGTTGCCCAAATGTAACACTTGATTGATCCATGCTTCGACAAATCGATGTCTGTGCGGTGTCAACCACGTGTCATTCACATAATCAATAAAACCTTTGGAGTCAACACATGCATCCTCAAGTTGTTTCAACCGTTGATGGTACTCCATCTCATCACTAGCCTTTATCAGTTCAAACCACATTTTCTCCACTGTTTCTCGCATATCATCCACAACATGTTCCTTACACTTTGATTTCACGTTTTTGTTGATGTGAAATCGGCAAAGCAAATTAGCTGTCTTTGGAAATATTGTTTCAATGGCTTTCATTAAAGCAAGATCTCTATCAGTCAAGATTACTTGAGGAAAATTATCCTGCTTGATAAACAACTGTTTCAACTTATCCAATACCCAACAAAAAGTCTCTGTCTGCTCAGATTCCATATAGGCAAATGCAACAGCAAATGTTAATTTAGTTGATGTCATACCAACTATTTCAAACAACGGTTGCCTGTACTTGTTTGTCTTGTATGTGCAGTCCATAATCAATACAATAGGAAACATATTCAACAACTTCACTGATTCTAGATGTGCCCAAAAAATATCTCTCACAACTTCTGACTCATCCTTTTTCCTACTCCAGTAAACATAACCTGATTCTTCAACCAACTTGAGCAATTGTTGCATTTCTGTTCTAGGACCCCTTATGTCTTTTTGTATCTTACTCTTATGTTTGTATATTTGCGTGATCCGAGTGACATTCTCCGGGTCACGCTCTTGCAATGACAATAATATGTGTCTTGGTGGAACATGGCGTTTTGTCAAATCAACAATATGTTGCTTATCATCTGTATTTAGTTGACTTACGAAAGCATGACCTTCAAATCTATCAGGTAAGCCGTGGTTGTGTACTCCGCATTTTACATCGATCTTCCATCCAGAACCATCTTTCGACGGTGTTGACCTAATTTTGAAAGGACAACCACATCTCTTACTAGCACTTTGGGTTTCGCTATCTGTTTTTTTGTATTTTCCACCTCTATCACAACCAAATATTAATTTATCACTTCTTCCTCGCTTGCCTGTTTTGATATCTGAACGAGCTATTATAACTGTTACTTTATTCCTAATTCCAACGTCCTTAATCCAACTTATCGCCTCTTCTCTTGTAGCAAATTTTTGACCAGTTACAAAAACATCAGTTGTATCCACACATGTTTGAGTTACATCGCATTTCTTCAAAGGAGGATCCACACCTAAATATATATATATATATATATATAATTAATTTAGTTTCATATATAATTAAAAAAAATAAAAAGTTAAAATTAAAGTAATTTAAAAAAAAAAAAGGAAAAAATTAAAAAAAAACAAGAACCGGAATACCCACAAAGGGGATATCCGGTTGGGAAAACTTGAAATTTAACAAACCGGAATACCCATACATGGGATATCCGGTTGGTAAAAGTTGAAATAAAACAAACCGGAATACCCATCCATGGGATATCCGGTTGATGAAAGTTTTAAAAAAATAAACCGAAAAACTGCATGTTTGGTTATCCGGTTCAGACGACGTAACAATCTTCCTTTCTCTCTTTACCGTCCGTACAAACAGTAAAAATGAAAAAATAAAAAAAAAATTAAAAATTAAAAATAAAAAAGGATAAAATTGGAATTTTTAAAAAATTGTCGGGGTATTGGGATAAACGTAGGAGTACAGGGTATAATTTTCAATTTTTAGTTTTTATAACAATACAAAGCCCTCATCAAAAGCCCATCACCATCTTCCCTTTCCTAAACTCTCAGCAACCAAACACAGTCTCTCGCAGGATCAAACCGTCCATCACCAACTCCGAACCCAAAACCAAACCCACCCATTTCCAAAACCCCACCACACCTTCAATGTTCTCCACCATTCTCACAAACCGTGTCCCCTCAAAACCCCATCTCCCCAAACCCCATTCCCCCCATTTCCCAATCCGCTGCGGAATCCGCGAAATCCGCGACCGAATCAGCAGCATCAAAACCACCCAAAAAATCACCGAAGCAATGAAACTAGTCTCCGCCGCCCGAGTCCGCCGCGCCCAAGAAGCCGTCATCAACGGCCGCCCCTTCTCCGAAACCTTCGCCGAAGTCCTCCAATCCATCAACCAACAGCTCCAATCCGACGACGTCGAAGTCCCCTTAACCGCCGTTCGCCCCGTCAAAAACGTCGCCCTCGTTGTCATCACCGGCGACCGCGGCTTATGCGGCGGGTTCAACAACTCCGTCGCCAAAAAAGCCGAAGCCAGAGTTCACGAATTGAACAAACTAGGTATAGGCTGTGTTGTCATTAGTATCGGTAAAAAGGGTAACTCTTATTTCAAACGTAGGAGTTTCGTTGAAGTTGATAGATTCATCGAAAACCGCGGTTTTCCGACGACGAAAGACGCTCAGATTATCGCTGATGATGTTTTCTCACTCTTTGTTACTGAGGAAGTTGATAAAGTTGAACTTGTTTACACAAAGTTTGTTTCTTTAGTTAGGTTTAACCCAGTGATTCAGACATTGTTACCGTTATCGAAAAAAGGCGAAGTTTTGGACGCGAATGGGAACTGCGTTGACGCGATGGGAGACGAGTTTTTTAGGTTAACTTCCAAGGATGGGAAGTTGGCTTTGAAGAGAGATGTTGTGAAGAAGAAATCGAGTGACGGGTTTGTTCCGGTTATGGAATTTGAGCAAGATCCTGCTCAGATTCTTGATGCGATGATGCCGCTTTATTTGAATAGTCAAATTTTGAAGGCGTTGCAAGAATCGTTGGCGAGTGAACTTGCTGCTAGAATGGGTGCTATGTCGAATGCGACTGATAATGCTGTTGAGTTGACTAAGAATCTTTCTGTTGTTTATAATAGGGAGAGGCAAGCCAAGATTACTGGGGAGATTTTGGAGATTGTTTCTGGAGCGGAAGCGTTGACACAGATCGATTGATCGGTTTTTTTAGGTATGTATTGTTGAGATAATACTATTATTGTTGTTAATATGCAGAACATATGAGATTATAGAGTTTCCTTACTTTACAAATAGGTTGTTGAAAGATGATTTATCAAGAGATAGAGAATGTAGGTTGGGGATTTTGACCCCTAATTCATTTACTTGTGGTTCAAGGAAAGGGATTTTGTTTGATTTATTGTAATGGAATTATTTAATACAAGGAATGTTAGCACTTAACAGGATTTTAACAGGATTTGAACATGAGATCTTGAGTGGAGTACATTCTCCGGACTCAAACCTTCATCAACATTGTTAACACTTAGCAGGATTCAAACATAAAACGTCTTGGGGTTTGCATCATGCTTGTTACTTATAGTTGAAATAATTGCTTGTTGTTTGAGTTTAACTTTGATTTAAAGAAAGCTTTCAGGGTAATAGCAAAATCTTGGTCTCAGATTTTCAACATGCTTTTGTTTAACCGTCCTCACAAAATATTAAAGACCTTTGTTTGGAATCAATGATGGAATGGTATGAAATGAAGTAGAATAGAATGAATGCAGTTCTATTGTTTGGATTTAGATAAAGAAGTTGGAATGGTGTGACTTGTGAGTGAGACATGAGAAGATTGACTCCATCTCATTATTGATCTTATAACCATAGGATGAAATCAAGTGTTAAATTGGTAATTACAAAATTATCCATATTAGCAAATTGATCTTATAACTATAGGATGAAATCAAGAGTGTTAAATTGGTAATTACAAAATTATCCATATTAGCAAATTAAGTGAGTTACTTATAGGTTGGACAGATTTCAATAGTAGGTTTGAAACCGATAAAAGGATTGATCTAGTTATTTAATTAGAATAGAATAGGGTTGGTTCGGTCGGGCTATAATTATTTTGATTATGTCGGACGTCAAATTCGATCGGGTTTACTTAATATTTATTTTTATTAATGTAGGGTTGATCCACTATAAAAATGGGGTTCATAATGTTGTTAAGGTATCAACATATTTATCATTTAATGGTGATATTGTGTATTCATGATTAAAACATGTTAATGACCAAAATAATGTGAAATGATATAAGAAATATTATCGTATAATAATAATTTTTTTAATAATAAAAAATGTTTCTTCTTTAGGCCATTTTAAAATTGGGATAGTTTTTGTTATCAAAATAAAATAAAAAATGAATGTTTAGAAATTTTAGAAAAAGAGGGTCATTTTTATGGTTTGACCCGATAAATCTTAAAGCGATCAAATTTATTTGATTTATCTGTCCGATCAATTTAATCGTAGTCAATGAAAATTAAATTTCAACGAACGAAATTGGGCCTTTAAAATAAAACAGCAGTTTGGATTAGAGATTTTATACTTGCCACCTCTATATTAAACTTGACACCCCTCACTTTTTCATAATATAAAAAAAAAAAAACGCTTGAAAAATACGGTAGTACAACTGAAAAAATCCGTTATGAATAAAAAAATTCAGTAATGTATTCTAAATATCCAGTATGCTATTTTATCGATTTTAGAGATTTTATACTTGCCACCTCTATATTCCTCACTTTTTCATAATATTCAAAAAAGCGCTTGAAAAATACGGTAGTACAACTAAAAAATCCGTTATGAATAAAAAAATTCAGTAGTGATATTCTAAAAATCCAGTATGCTATTTTATCGATTTTTTTTTTTTTAAAATCGGTGGGTAAAAAAATTTATCAATTTTTTTTAAAATCTGATAGTTCAGATAGGCCTATATGAAAATAGGAAGTTAACATTACCAGATTATTGATAAATTCGGTATATTTTGCAACTTTATGGATTTTTGAAAAATTCGACAATTCATTTTGGATAGGCAAAAAAGATAAACAAAATTATATTTTTCATAAAGGAGCTCCTGCAAAAGACGATACTCGGAGAATACCGTACCTCAGTTCAGAACTCTAGATTAATTGAGCCCCTAAGAACCAGAGAGCTATAAAGCCAAAAAATATATATTTTATTTTTTCATAAATTAAACTCACGCGTTCACACGAATTTTGGTATAATTATACGTGCGTTCACACGCATTTTAGTATGGTTACACGTGCGTTCACACAATATTAATGTGTTACCAGTGCATTCGCACGAGTATTGATGTGGTACGCACACTTTTATTTTCAAATGTAACAAATATATAAATAAAAAAAATAAAATTGTTTTACCTAAGATGTTTATTATTTTTATAAGAAAGACATATTTTTAAAATAAAAACAAAATTGTTTTATATCAATAATATATATTTCAATTTTCATATATCATCTTAAAAAGTATTCTATCTTAAATTTTAAAAAATGTCAACAAAAAAAAATAGTAATATAAATAATTAAAAAATAACACATATTTCCGTGTTTGGATTCATACATTATTTTAAATATATTTATTTTTATTTTCTTTAATTGTAAAAATAAATAACCTGTGAATTCGCACGAATTTTGGTCTGGTTACCCTTGCGTTCACACGGTACTGGTGTGTTACCCGTGCGTTCGCACGGGTACTGATGTGTTACCTGTGTGTTCACACGGGTAATGGTGTGGTACGCACGCTTTTGTTTTCAAAATGTAATAAAAATGTAAATAAGAAAAACAACATTGTTTTATCAAATTATTTTATTATTATTTTTTTAAAAAATACATATTTTTATAATAAAAATAAATTGTTTTACTAAAATTGTCTTACATCAATAATATATATTTCAAATTTTGATATATTATCTTAAAAAATATTGTATCTTGAATTTAAAACAAATCAAAATAATAACATTGATAACATATATAGTTAAAAAACAATACATTTTTCTCGTGTTTGGATTCTTACATTATTTTAATTTTTTTTCTTTAATTGTACAAAAAATATGGTAACCCGTGGATTAATAGAAATTCTGATATGGACACCCGCATGTTCTTACGGGTACTTACCCATTTAACGCATATGTTTCTAAATTGTACAAAAAATTGAATAACCCGTGAGTTCACACGATTTTTGATATGAATACATGTGCGTTGTATTGGTACTTGTGTGTTCATTATATTATTATTTGTGTTGAAGTTAATGTAATTGATTTAATTTATAAAGTATTTATTATTATAAAATTCACACAATTAGTAAAATGAACTTTATTTCGGTGATCATAAAATATTTATAAATTGTAAAAAATAACACATTTATCCCGTGTTACATTTTTTACATGACCTTGTAAGTTGTAACATGCAATTTTAATAAGAAAAGAATAACTTTTCATTAGTATAAAAATTAAATAAAGAAAAAAATAATAACTTCCTATCCATTATTATAAAAATTAAATAAAGAAATTAAAACTTTCTATTGAAAAAAAGTTCATTTAATCCACGTTTATATATTCTAAATTGCACACAACATCATAATATTCTTTTATAATTCTATTTTTTTAATTTGTTATATATATTTTATATTTATTTATCATATTTTACTGTTATTACTGTAGATATAAACATGTCATGAATGAAATAATTGCATATGAAATTGAGATATTTTCAACTTTTTTATTTCACATATTTGTAATTTTATAGCATTCCAAATTATACCAACCTTTAAAATAATTTAGAAGTTTTTTCTCCTTCTTCACTGTTCATGCGTTCTCTTTTTAGTTTTTGAAGAGAGGTATAATTTCATAAATGATACTGTTAAATTGCATATAATATTATAATAGTTTTTAATAATTCTTTTTTAATAATTTATTATATTATTTAAGTTGTTTTAAAATATTTCTAAAATATTTTTAACTTTTATATTTATCAATTTACTAATGTTTCTTCTTTTATAGTTTGTTTCTATTTTATTAATTTATGACATTTTTTCTTCCTTATTTTTTCTTCTTATTTATTTAAAATAGAATAGCAACAATTATAATGGCTCCAATTTCTCCCGAAACCAAAGCCATCATAATACATGCTAGTAGGTCAAACACTCTTCTTTATCATCTAACCCATTTGTACAATAATCTAATTGACTGCAACTAAGTTTGTACATGGAATTAGAAACTATGATAGAAAAATCGTTAAATGGTCTATCTAACCCAATTGAACAATAATCCAATTGAACAATTCTGCAACTAAGTTTGTGCATGGAATTAGAAACTATGATAGAAAAATCGTTAAATGGTCTATCTAACCCAATTGAACAATAATCCAATTGAACAATTCTGCAACTAAGTTTGTGCATGGAATTAGAAACTATGATAGAAAAATAGTTAAATGGTCTATTATAGATAAAATAAGCAAAATCGTACCAAAACCAAGACCAAAACCAAAACCAAGTGTGTTAACTTGTTTATCTTGATCTCATATTTGTAAAGTATATAAGTAGAAAATAGGAAACATAAAATTTTATTGAACTACTAGATTATTTAAGGATTTTACACGTGTTGTCGTCATGTAGATACATCAGTCTGAAACACATATACTTTGACCAAATAGAATTTAACCTTACAAACTTTAAGGAGACTCAAAACCAAATATAAACATAAAGGATGCCACTGTTGCAGCCAAACTTTCACCTTCTTTCACGCTCTCTATCACTTAAAGAATAAGTTTTACTCTCTCTATCACTTAAATAATAAGTTTAGTGCTAATAGAATTTAACATTATAAACTTTAAGGAGACTCAAAATCAAATATAAGCATAAACCAAAACACGAATCAGGTATTGCTAATGTTATTGAAGACGTTGAGTTGGAATAATTTTGATTTAGCATTATTTATAGGATGGAGTGATGATATATGTAAGACCCCAAATTCTACCCGAAATTATAATGCAGAAATCAGAGTATTTTAAAAACTATCAACAAGCATTTGGGATATCACATTTACTTCATATAAACAACACATAATCAGATACGCAACACTTCAATCTCAGAGGATCACAAACGACTTATATCAGCTCTAAGAACAAACCAACTTTTATTTAATATGCAACAGAATCATAACATTCGACTTTATAAACAAATCATCTTTATTAATCAGAAACAACTTTAAAACATCATAATAATTCTCCTTATTCAACTTAGAACTCAACAACTTATATATTAACTACATGAAACAACAAAATAAACATCCCCCGAGTGCTACGTATCAGAGCGACACACCAACTGGACTCGATGAAGCTACAAACTTCCACGACTATACTTAAGTACCTGCCCATTTCCCATGGTAGGGGAAATATCAGCAAAGGGGTGAGATATCTTACAATATAAAGGAATGCATGATAAATAATATAGGAGATATAGATCATACATAATTTCACCACTTCTCATCACATAACATCTCACAACAACTTTCATCGCAAAATAACTTATCAATATAATACAACTTTCAAAACGACAACAATGTCATTAATCAATTAGGACAACATATTCAAATTCACAATTATAACATTATTACATCACAACAACATCTCATCACTACGTCACAACAAACATCTCATCATTTCAACAACTCAAACACAATTCAATTGCAATTCAAATGCGACTCAAATGTGACTCAAACTTATGCAAATGCATGTGGTGCCATTTGGAGTATAACTCCCATCGTCTCAAAAATTGCCATTGGGCACATCGTCACTATTTGCCATTAAGGCCGTCATGTTTGCCATAGTTTTCAGGCCGTCGTGTTTGCCATAAGTTTCAGGCTATGCAATGGATGTGACTCAGTGAATGTGACATCCACACAAAACAACATACATCACACCTCTAATCAACAATCAAACATCATCAATTAAATATCGAAATTCAACGACAACAACAAAATCATCACCAATCATGGTAATGCATCACTTCACCATCACGTCGCTATGTCTTATCATCATACAACAATACTTCACTTCACAATAACATCACAATACAACTTACCAACATTGACCATAGGGTCTACAACAACAACAACAACAAATTCCACATATTAGCAACAACGACATCAATTTCGTCATATTAATAACAACATCAACTAATTCATCGTGTTAACAACAAACATCAATAACTTTTCTTATTAACAAAATGATGTAGGAGGATTGTGCGTATCAAAGAAGAAATCGAACGTCGGAAAGCATTTTAATATTTAAGCAATTTTAGTTTTAATATTTAAGCAATTTCTATTTTATTTGTTTTATTTAATTTTGTTTTGGATTAAAAGCCCATAAGGCCCAATAGGGTTTATTTGTTTTATGTATTTAAAGACCTTTGGCATAACCATAAGTATTATCTCTTTTATTATAATAGAATCCAAAGTTTTCTTTATTCCTGGTGGACTCCAGAGCTTATCTATAGGGTTTGCGCTTGCAACCCTGACGCAGTCGGAAGCCGCCCAAAGGAATAGCAAGCGCAAACCCTATAGATAAGCTCTGGAGTCCACCAGGAATAAAGAAAACTTTGGATTCTATTATAATAAAAGAGATAATCCTTATGGCTATGACAAAGGTCTTTAAATACATAAAACAAATAAATCCTATTGGGCCTTATGGGCTTTTAATCCAAAACAAAATTAAATAAAACAAATAAAATAGAAATTGCTTAAATATTAAAACTAAAATTGCTTAAATATTAAAATGCTTTCCGACGTTCGATTTCTTCTTTGATACGCACAATTCTCCTACATCACAAAAACATCAACAAGTTCATCATATTAACATCAAACATCAACACATTCATCACATTAACAACAAACATCAATAATTCATCTAATTAACAACAACATCAACACATTCATCATAATTCGCAATAACAACAACAAATTCATCATATTAACAATAACATCACATTACGCGAATCAAGTAATATCATAACACGGTATATTAAACTTACTAATGAAAACATATTTATTGTTAATTTGTCACAAGGCATCACTATCAGCTCATACAAATCGAATGCGTACAATTAATGGCATATAACATATAACATCATTATCAAATCATACATATCAAACACATACAAGAAGTATAAGTCATATTAAATAATATTCTAATGATTCTCAATCCATTCTTATAAGATAGGAATTTATTTTAGCTTTCCAACGGTCCAAACGGCGCGTCAAACGGACACCCGAGTCAAAAGTTATGGCTTTTTGAAGTTTTGAACAATTCAGTACAGTGGAACCCGGTTCCTGAAAATTGGGAACCGGTTCCCATCCATTAAAATGTAGTTTTTACGCAACAGAACACCCGGGAACCCGGTTCCTCCAAACTGGGAACCGGTTCCCACTGTTGCAGAACCCCAAAAACCCAGATATCTTGCTGCTACGAGTTCCCTCTATTGAAACCCTCAAAACCCCATTTCTCAAACATCAAAAACCTAATTTTAAGTCACAATTTCTCAATTCTAACATTGGTATCAAATAGATATTCAAATACACATATCATTTACATCAATTGCACAACCAATCATCCATCCATTTCAACATTCATCATTCATAACATCCAAAAACACATAACAATTCAATTTCTTCACACATTCATGGATTTACAATTATGAAATCTAACCTCTACCATACCCATCATCATGCCAACCCTTAGAGAGTAAGAACCCCACCCTTACCTTAGCTATTTCTTCAAAAGCTTTTTCTTCTCCAATGGAGTTCTTCCTCTTTATGGCCTAGCTTTCCTCTCTTCTTCTCTTCTTTCCCTTCTTTCTCTTCTTTCTATTCTTTCACCAAAATGAGCTATGAGACTAAATCTCTAAAACCCTAACTCTTACTATCTCACTAATAGGCTTAACCCATAACTCTACCACTTAGGCCCAATACTACTAACTCCATTATATTATATATCCAATAAATTACAAAACACACTATACATGATTAAATAGCCACACAACATAAACATATATTATTCCCAATAATATTCCACAACTACAATCGATCCATAACTTAAATAATACCAACTCACAATTGTATTTCTCCGACTAACTCGACTAATTAATCCGACCACAAGCTTAACTGCTCCAATCAACATATTATCTAATTACGCCTTTAGAATAATATTGATACTCCCGGCTTCAACTAATTCCAACGAATAAATCCTTGGTTAATTTAATTAAATAATTAATTAAATTCGGGGCGTTACAATATAGGCAATGTTTTAAAACCCAGACAGGTGATTGATCCGGTCAATGCATTGAGTTAATGGATCACTGGTCGGACCGGAGGGTCATTAATTAACCCGCATGGTTATTGACCCGGCCTTATAAAAAATATTTAAAAAATTATATATATTATATGCATACAAAATTTAAATATATCAAATTAAACTAAAACTAATTTTACATCAATAAAAAGAGGTGTAATTAATCTATTACTCTAGTTTAATTGGATGTTGCAAATTTGATCCAACTTTAAAAATACATATTAATTTATACTTGGAAAAAAATAATAACAAACTAATATTCTACTTTATGAGTATACACAAACATCTAAGTGTACTATAATTATTATACATTTATTTAATACATTATAATATATAAATATAATTAATTAAAATTACAAGAAAAACAAAATATCATACCAATACTTTTTTATACATTTATAAAATACTATCATTATTAAATATATAGAATTTAGTTCCAATTTATTATTTAAAAAGCTAATGGCTTAGTGGCTTAGTGGTTAAATCAAAGGACTTCTTGTTTCCTTATATGGTAAATTTTTTTTCGTAAGTTGATTAAAATATTTTTCTTCGTATCTCATATCTTATAAAATTGAGGATAGTTTTGTAATTTTCCTTCAATTTATATATTATTTTACTTTAATTTTTTTTCTACTGTAAAACTTATCTACACTATCATAACTTTTCTACGTATCACTAACTCTATCAAAAATCTTATTCTCTTTCATAAACTATTATTTAATTGATTTATGAAAAAAAAAAAAAATCTAATAAAGTAATGAAATCTTATTCTCTTAACAATTTATTGTTTTCTATTAACAATGAATTAATGGGATTAATCATTAATTTATTTTAATTTAATTTGACATCACTTGTAATAAATAGTATTAATAATTAAATCATAACTAAATAAGAAAGAATAACTTTCCATTAATATAAAAATTAAATAAAGAAAAAATAATAACTTCCTTTCCACTATTATAAACCACTATTATAAAAATTAAATAAAGAAAAAAAAAAACTTTCTATTAAAAAAGTCATTTGACCCACGTTTATTTATTCTAAACGTGTCTAATGGCCTTGCATCAACTTTCATAAATTGCACACAACATCATAATATTCTTTAATATTTCTATTTCTTACTCTGTTATATATTTTAAGTTTATTTTAGAAAATTCTCTATTATATTTTACTGTAAATAGAGAAGGCAGAGGTGGTGGGTTGGCTATTTTGTGGAAGTATGCTAATGATTGTTCTATTCAGAGTTACTCTAACAATCACATTGATGTTGTTGTTCACGACTCGCGAGTTGGTGAGTGGAGGCTTACGGGATACTATGGCCATCCTGAAGGTTCTCGCAGGAGAATGTCTTGGAACTTAATTCGTAATCTCGCGGATAGTTCCAATCTTCCTTGGTGTATCTTAGTAGATTTTAATGATATTCTCTCGCCTAATGAGAAAAAAGGAAGAGTAGACAGACTAAACTGGCTTATCAGTGGCTTCAGACAAGCGGTTCAAGATACGGGTTTGGTTGATATTCTCATGGAAGGGTACGCGTTTACGTGGTTCAAAAGTTTAGGTACGGTAAGAGCTGTCGAAGAGAAGTTGGATAGAGCCATGGCAAATAACAGTTGGTGTGGTTTGTTTCCAAATGCCAAAGTAAAAAATTTATCGGCTACCACTTCTGATCATTACCCCATTCTTCTTTGTTGTGACCCGTCTTCAACTCCTGTCATGGCTCGGAAAGGTTTTAGATTCGAGAATGCGTGGTTGACGGAGTCAGGTTTTAGAGACTTTGTTCAAGAGCAGTGGCTCAGTGGTGTTGGAGAATATGACAGTATCATTGATAAAATGGAAGCATGTGGAGAAAGATTGTTACAGTGGAGTAAAGACAACAGTAACAAATCTACAAAGGAAATTGAGAGCATCAGCAGGAAAATTAATATTGTTAGACAACATGTTGGAGGAGAAAATATTAATTATTTCACAGCTCTTAAACGCCGCTTGAACACTCTTCTGGTTAAAGATGATATTTTCTGGAAACAAAGAGCAAAAGTACACTGGTATAAGGATGGCGATTTAAATACGCGCTTCTTTCATATTTCAGCCTCTACTAGGAAGAAAGTTAATACTATCAGATCGCTCACAAACGACAATGGGGAGATTGTCAGTTCGTCGGAAGGGATGTGTAAAGTAGTCCACGATTATTTTATTGATTTATTTCAGAAGAAGCCAAGTTCTCGGGACCGGGTTCTTCAAGCTATTTGCACAACCATTTCTAATGAAGATAATGTTACGTTGACTAATCAGTTTGATATTGCTGAATTTAAAGAAGCTATTTTTTCTATGCAAGCTGATAAAAGTCCGGGCCCGGACGGTTTTAATCCCGGTTTCTACCATCAGTTCTGGGATTTATGTGGGGATGAAATTTTTAACGCCAGTTGTTTATGGCTTGAAAGCGGTATTTTTCCTGAAAAGCTTAATTCGACAAATATCACTCTTATTCCGAAAGGAGATTCTCAATCTACCATGAAAGATTGGAGACCGATTGCTCTCTGCAATGTTTTGTATAAAGTTAAAGCTAAAGTTCTTGCTAATCGGCTTAAGAGAGTCCTCGACAAATGCATTCCTGATAACCAATCGGCTTTTGTGCCGGGAAGATCTATTTTGGACAATGCCATGGCAGCCATTGAGGTAGTTCATCATATGAAGGCTAAGACAAGAGGTAAGGCTGGTGACATAGCTCTTAAACTTGATATTAGTAAAGCTTACGATAGAATTGATTGGGACTACCTTAAGGATGTGCTTTCTACTATGGGTTTCTGTCAGAAATGGATTGGGTGGATTATGCTTTGTGTGGAAACTGTTGATTACTCTGTGGGTGTGAACGGAAAGTTGGTGGGTCCGATTGTTCCGGGTCGGGGTTTGAGGCAAGGTGATCCTTTGTCCCCGTATTTGTTTATCTTGTGCTCTGAAGGTCTTTCAGCCCTTATTAAACAAGCAGAAGCGCGGAGGGATATTCACGGTGTCAAAATTTGTAAGAATGCTCCTATTATCTCTCATTTACTTTTTGCCGACGATTGCTTTCTTTTCTTCAGAGCACCTATTAGCGAAGCAAATATGATGAAGAGTATTCTTACCACTTATGAAGAAGCCTCCGGTCAAGCTATCAATTTCCAGAAATCTGAATTCTATTGTAGTAGAAATATAGATCCTGCTCTCAAAAATCTTATGGCTGACACGTTAGGAGTTCAACAAGTTTTGGGTACCGGGAAATACCTTGGAGTTCCCTCTATGATAGGAAGAAACAGGAAAGCTACTTTCAAATTCATTAAAGATAGAATATGGAAGAAGATTAATTCCTGGAGTAGCCGCAGTCTATCGCAAGCAGGCAGGGAAACGCTCATAAAATCTGTCCTTCAATCTATTCCGACATATATTATGAGTATTTTCTTGCTTCCTTCCTCCTTGATTGATGAAATTGAGAAAATGTTGAATTCGTTCTGGTGGGGTCATAAAAGAGGTAGTGCTAAAGGTATACATTGGTTATCGTGGGATAGGCTCTCTATGCCTAAAAATGTTGGTGGTATGGGGTTCAAAAATCTAAGTGCGTTCAATTATGCCATGTTAAGTAAACAAGCTTGGAGTCTCATGACAAATCCAAACACTCTGGTTTCGCGCCTGTACAAGGCTAGATATTTTCCAAGTTGCAATTTTCTTAAGTCAGAGATTGGACATAATCTAAGTTATGTTTGGCGGAGTATCTGGAGTGCAAAGTTTGTGGTGAGAGGAGGTTATAAATGGAGTATTGGTACGGGTGAGCGCATCTCGGTTTGGTATCAAAACTGGTTACATGATTGTTCTACAGTTACTAATCTGTGGCCAGATAATCCGATGGTGGTAAATCTCAAAGTTTCATACCTTCTTAGTCCGACTGGTAAACAGTGGAATTTAAACTTTATTCATCCGTTAGTAGGTGGCGGAGTAGCGCAGAAAATTGTCAACACTCCTTTATTCGAAGCGGTCCACGAGGATAAAATAGTTTGGAATCTTGAAAAGAATGGCATTTTTTCTGTGCGTAGTGCTTATCGTTACTGTATTAACGAAGCCATTGACACTTCTCATCTCCGTATCAATGAAAATTGGGATTTAATTTGGAAGATGAAGATTCCCCCTAGAGTCAAGAACTTTCTTTGGCGCTTATGTAGGAATTGTGTGCCTACCAGAGTGCGTCTCATTGACAAAGGTGTTGGGTGTCCTGATAGTTGTGTAATTTGTGGAAGTGGTTTTGAGAATAATTACCATTTATACTTTCAGTGTCCCAAGAGTATCGTCTGCTGGGAAAATGTAGGTCTATGGCACACTATTCAGCAGTTGGTCAGTAATGGTGGAGATTTTGTTTCTGTTGTGTTTTCTTTCCTGCAGGCCTTAAATCATGAAAATAAGGCGGTATTTTCAACTATTATGTGGAGTATCTGGAAAAGTAGAAACAATGCTCTCTGGAATCAGATTGAGGAGTCTCCTGATAATATATGCATGAGATGTTCTCATCTTTTATCAGGTTGGAGAGACGCCCATCAGGTCAGGAACATAGTGTCTCCTGTAGAGCAACTGACAGCTGTTACTAAGTGGTGTAAACCACCATATGGTCGGTTTAAATGTAACATTGATGCTTCTTTTTCTAATAACAAGGTCGGTATAGGTGCCTGTATCAGAGACGATGATGGGAGGTTTATTGCAGCTAGGACAGATTGGTTTTCACCTATTACTGATGAGGATATTGGCAAGGCTCTAAGTCTATTGGCTGCTATTAAATGGGTTTTGGAGCTGGGCTATGATAATGTGGATTTCGAGTCGGATTCAAAAACTGTAGTGGATAGTGTGACTATCCCCAAGCCAAACGACTCAGATTTCGGCGCCATTACTCGAGTCTGTTATCAGCTTTTGACTCACTCTACTAAGAACTTTCAAGTTAAGTTCATTAGAAGACAAGCTAATAAGGTTGCTCATGCTTTGGCTAAGGCGGCTCCATTTCATGCTAGTTCTCATACTTTTAACGATGTACCTACATGTATTCACAACCTTATTTATAATGAAATGGTTTAGTTTCTTGCTGTCAAAAAAAAAACCATGTTATAAATGCAATAATTGCATATGACATTAATATATTTTTCAATTTTTTATTTCACATATTCATAATTTTAAAGCATTCTAAATAATACTAACCTTTAAAATAATTTAGAAATTTTTTCTCCTCATCAGTGTTCATGCGTTTTCTTTTTAGTTTTGTAAGATGTATAATTTCATGAATGGAATTGTTAAATTGCATATAATATTATAATATTCTTTAATAATTCTATTTTAATAATTTATTATATTATTTAAGTTGTTTTTGAAATATTTCTAAGATATTTTTAACTTTTATACTTTATCAATTTATTATTGTTTTCTTCTTTTATTGTTTGTTTCTATTTAATAAATTTATGATTTTTTCTTACTTATTTTTTCTTGTAACCAAAGCCATCATTATATATGTTAGAAGGTCCAACACTCTTCTTTATCATCTAATCTAAGTTGAGATGAAAGTCGATAGACAACTGTAGACTACATCTCTTCATAATTCATAGAAAAATTAAACGCAATTCATAATCCATAGAAAAATTAAATGCAATTGAGCAATTTTTCAAGTAAATTACAGAAAAATCGTCAAATGGTCTATTATTGATAAAAATAAAAATAAAGTAAAATCGTCAAATATTCCATCCAAACCGAAACCAAGTGTGTTAACTTGTTTATCTTGATCTCATATTTGTGAAGTATATCAGTAGTAAACATGGAAAAATAAAATTTTATTGAACTGCTAAAATATTTAAAGATTTTCCGTTTTATATCAGCATAGGTTTATCAACAACACTTTAGAGGTATAATTTAAATTTAGATTTACAAAGATGTTACTCTTGAATGCTACCATTGGCATTGCAGCCACATGTACAGTATTTGCAATAGGTAAGTTTAAATTTGTTCCTGGTTTGAACCACCTATACTCTGACCAAATACTCCACACCCAAATTCGCCACAGAGCTATGATGCAAGAAAATAATCGATGAAGCATACAGGAGAATCGATTTGAGGATGCTGAGAATCAGAATGATCGAAAAGCAAATACAACATAAATGATATGCCATCGTTGCAGCCAAACCTTCGCCTTGTTGTGCTCTCTTTATCACCAAAAGAATAATAAGTTTACTGCAAATAGAATTTAACATTAGAAACTTTAAGGAGACTGAAACCAAATATAAACAGAAACCAAAACATGAATCAGATATTGCTCATCGAAAAGAAATCAGGAACTTTTTGACATAAATGTTATTGAAGATGTTGAGTTCGAATAGTTTTGATTTAGCGTTATTTGTAGGATTGAGGGATGACATTGGGATTTACATCAGAACTACATTAACCATTGATTGGTCAAAAAATCAAAAGGGCAAATTAGTATTTTCCAGAACATATGACCATTTTTCTGTAATGTTTTTTTCTCAAAATTTGGAAAAAATTTATAAATTTTGAGAAAAGTATGACTCATTAATGTTTTCCTTTTTAAATTCGATAAAAAAATTATAAAATTTAAAAACAATTATGGTTTTATATCATTTTTATTTATTTAAAATTCAGTATAGAATTATAAACATTTTAAAATCTACGATTTTATATCATATTTTTCAGAAAAAACTAGTAAAAATCATAAATTGTAATTTTTTTTATTTTATACCGAATTTTTGAAAAAAATAGTATAAGATGAAGGTGTATCTTTTTTATTTTAAAATATTAGTTAAATACCCGTTCGTCTGCACAAATAAAAAGAGTTTAGTACGGTGCGTTTGAACTAAAATTCAGTAAGATGAATAAAAAATGTATAATTAGAATTAGTAATATAAATGATAATGATATATTAAAAAGTATAGATACAATGTTATAAGAACTAAGAAAATATAATAAAAAAAGTTTTGAAACTGCAACAACATCATGACACTTACATAGTAGAATAGATGAACTTATAAGGTAAATAAATGATAGTTAGAGAAATAAAATGAGAAAAAAAGGGAATTATGATGAAAATGAAATTATTGACATTAGTGATAATTTTATCTCTCAAATATTATGAAAAACTTCTTTGAATATAACACTTGTCGTTATATCAAGACATTCTTTATGTTAGTCATAAATTAAAATTTCAAATCATTCTTTGCTTTTGACTCTTGAAAATGCAATATACAATTGACCATGACTAAAAAACTCTTTTGGTAAGTATAAACCATCATAATCTAATAATTTCCCTTAAGATTTGTTAATGGTCATGACAAAAGATATAATGATATGAAATTGTATTCTTTCAAGTTTGAATGGCCAAGGTGATTGAGAAAGAGACATAAACATTCTTGGAATATAAATAATATTACCAATATTTTTGCCTGAAATGATTTTAGCTTCAATGACATAATTAAAAAGTCTTGTAAAAATTAGTCTTGTACCATTGCATAACCCCTCAGATTGATCCAAATTCGTCAGCAACATAATAGTTGTGCCTATTTTTAACTTCATGGAATGGTTAGGCAAGCGAGAAGTTTTCAAAGAATTCAAGAATTCAGGGGTTAATTGTTCAAAAACATAAAAGTCATTTGCTTTAGATTTATCAATTGAATCAGAATTTAGATATTCCTTTTCATGTCATATAAAAAAATATAAAATTGATAAGTTATTTGTTTAGTCTTCGAAAAAAATTTATATTAAAGTAGTTAGAGAGTTTGAAGAAGTATATGATTAGTTACATAATAATTACACTACTACAAAATACATATAACATAATATACTATGACCATATATATTAAACCAATCAAGATATATCTCTTATTTAGGCGCTTGGTTTTTATTTCTTTTACAAAAAGACTTTTCACTACACTCCATGTTAAAAACCACAGTGATATCTTAAGGCTTACAAACTTAGATACCTAGCACCATTAGTTTTTTTGGTTTACAATATGGGCGTGTCACTTATGATCTTAATATTTATATTAAAAGTTAAATACCTTTCATCACGGTCTAAAGTAGCAACTGTTTTGAAATGTTTCTACATTTTATCACGGTGGGTTTAAGTAATTATGGTTAAAAGTTTAACATATATTTAAACGAAAGTTTCTCTTTCAAGACAGAACACATGTCTCTCAAAACGAAACCCTAACATACTCTCATGCCTTTTCATAACTCCATGAACGGTCTATACGACTTATTCACAAAACCAGGCCCGACTTTCTACAGGTGCAACCTGTGCTATAGAAAAGGGCCCCAAAATTTAAGGGGCCCAATTTTATTTATTATTATTATTATTAAATAGGAAAATATATAAAGAAAAAGAAAAATAAAATGAGAGAGTGAGAGACGGAACACGAAGGCCAGGCCTGTATATTATAAAACCATAGGCACATATTGATGGTGTTCACGTGATGTTTAACATTTTATTTATGCCTCTAATAAAATTTGTTACATTTTTCTTTACATCTTTCATAATATATAATGTGGATATTATATTAAAATAGTTAACTTTATACTCTTGAGTCAATGTTATTAATTTATATTTTTGTTTAATTTAATTTTTTTCTTCAAATTTTTAATTCTTAAGGTTTTATTACTAATTGTCAATGTTCTTTTATTACTAATTACTTAATATTTTTATTAAATAAAATTGATTTTTTTACTAATATAATAATTTAATATAGGAATATAATTTCACAATGGGTTGAATGTTTTTAGAAAATATTTAATATATTGACACTGATAGCAGTTGAAAATAATATTTTAGAAACAATAAAATATGAACAATGAATTTGTTTATACAAATATTTAGAAAAAGACTATTTTTAAATAGTTAAAAAATTTAAGTTGTATGAAATAATATTATTAGTTTAAATAATATTTTGAGTTTTTATTCATTTATTTAATTAATATATAATTTTATTTTTAATGTGTTACTTTTAATTATTAAAATTTTGTTTTTTTAATTTAAGTTATTTTTAATGTTAGAACAGGGCCTCCTGATTTATTGGGCCGGCCCTGCACAAAACTCCAACGTATATTCTTCATCTCTTATGGATCAAGGAAAAGATCAAGGAAAGGTGTTACACAAAATTCATTTCTCTCCATTCATCTTCACATTTCACGGACGTGAGACTTTTCCATATTTTATTTTGCCGTTGAATTTTTGAATGCCCCTAATTTTTTTCCAAGACATTACTTTAAAAAATTATATTTACCTTAAAAATGCTACAATTTTGTTTTTAATATAAAATTATAATTACAAGTTTTAAAAAGTAAAACAAATGAGTTTGATAAAAACCTAATTCTCTTCCCGCGATCACGTGAAACACACCATTTTCACTTCACATCTTCAAGTTCATTGATACCTAAACTGTTGGTTGTAAGGGATCAATCTGCCATCATCCATATCAAATCAAACAAAACATACAGTAAAATATTATAAAATAAATCATACAAAACATAATAGCATTAGAGAAATTAAATCCATAAATATCATTATTTTACAAATATCTTTACGTGTGAATATGCATGCTCCTAAATCTAAATGACTCGGATATAAACCACCACAAAGAAAATCCGGCACAAAGGAAATCCACCACAAAGACAATCCCCCACAAAGGCAATCCACCACAAAGACAAAAGATGCAAATTCTATGAATTGAATATACCTTTCACAACTCTCATTGAATCACAATGTTTTAAAATTCATTTCACAAAATTATCCATCTTCAAACGTAATCGATTTCAATCTTTTTAAAAGACTTTTAACTAGCACAATTCATATGATTCACAACGCGACTACACATAATAATAACAAATCACAAACACAAAGTTGCATCCACATCACATCAGCATAAGTCATCTGATTTGCATCTCGACCACACATAATAATGACAATCACAAATAAAACAATGTTTCATCCACATCACATAATCATACCCAAAAACACAATATATCAAACTATTATTCATATTTTGAGCAAGGATTGAAATTTATGGAATAACACTATAATTTAATTCTCTTTTCTCTTTAGAACAATTATGCATTATATCATTTTATTCTATAATACCTAACTATTAGTTTCGTTATAATCAGTATGGGGAAGTGCTCTTACCCTAAACGAATTTCTTCCTAACTGCCTTTAAAGGTCACCACAAGAAAGTTCCTATCTTTCTTACGCTTTAACATATTAATTCGATTTCACATGCAAAACTTCCTCTCCCTTGACTCCCCGTCCTCTTGCCGTTTCGTTTTCGATAATTCATGAATAAATATTAAAATAGAATATTAAAATAGAATATTAAAATATACTAAAAAAATTTCAATTTCAAAATTAGGTACAATAAAATTACCCCAAAACAAAATCCAAACTTGGTGAAAATATTGCTTATATTCTCCCAGTCGTTTTGGCGTTGGTTTCACACAAATCAGCGTGTTAGCTAGAAATTTCAACGACAAAAATATGCTAAGTTAAAATTTGATGATTGTTGAAATAAAGTTGTTTCGGAAAGAAATTCAAGATAATCTCATGAAAGTTGTTCGACTAAGAAGCTTATGGTTGGTTTTGTTTCGCTAAGTGTTGGCGAAAAGTCTTATCTTCGCGAAACAGATGAGATCTAAGATTTTTTTGGAAGCTTCAGAGAGAAGTATTTTGACTGTCGCGATGGTTGATTTGGTGCTTCGAAAGGAAGAAGATTCAAATTCAAAAGATTGATCTTATCCAAAAGGACGTGTGGAAGTCTGGCGATTTGAAGGGAATGCAAACAGCGAACGTGGCATTATGTTAGAAAAAGATAGTTATGGTCGAGTTAGTATAAATTAGAATATTAGCGTTAGGATTTAGTGTGTTCAATTCTGTACAAATACTCAATATCACTCAAAATACCAAAGTTTACCAAAAAACGAGTTTCTGAGAATGTACGTATGATTCACCAAATGTTATTCAATTGTTAATTTGTTTTTACCAAAGTCCTTTTAATTCCTTTTACTTTTCAGTCGAAAATCCTATACTTTCCTATTTTTACTTCGTTTAACGTTACTGTCACTTACAAATTAACCATAACCGTTGAGAGAATGAACTTTCGAAAGACATAGATTAACAAACTAAACACATATCCTAGGATCAATCTAGTCAATCCTGTAAGTAACCAAAATTTCTTTGTTTTTGAAAGACTACCATTTGTTTACCAAATTTCAGGGTAAACACAAGGATGAAGATTCAAACAAAATAACAACGTTAATCGAATCGAGAAGACGATATTTTAAACTAGGTAAAAGAATGCTGAAAAATGAAATGAATATAAAAATTTAACTATTCAGTTGGTAGAAATAACATACTAAAATTTGAGACAAACCAGAGAAATAATTTTACATAGTTGATTGAGATCGGAACTGAAGACCCCCCCTCCACTTCCTTTTCCTTCGTAACTGTAATCTAGCAGTTATAGTTCTATTGCCATTTACTATAACGTAGCACATTGTATGTCATTTTTGATGTAGATAAAAAATAGTTTTTTTTCTTTTTTTTTCTTTATTCATATGAGAAGCAAAATGGACCTAATCCATAAATTCTATACTCATGATTACTTTTTCTCACCTCCTTTATTTCTAATACATAATACATTTATTTATTTTTCTTTTTCATAATTAAAATATTATTTATTTAAAATACTCACCTTATAATGCTTTTATATTTATAAAATTATTAAAATAACAAATATAATAATAATAATAATAATAGTAACTCTTAAGCTTGATTATTAAATATAATTAATATATTTATAAAATCAATAAAATCAATAACTTATATATAAAAACAATTAACTTTAGGGTTAATAGTAACTCAACCCCCTGTAATGTTAGCGAATTTTGCTTTTCCCCCCTCCCTACCTTTTGGCAACGGTTTTTTCAAAAAAACCGTTGCCAAAACCTGCCTTTGCCAACGGTAGGGGGTAAACCAAAACACGCTCATATTACAGGGGGTAAACAACTATTAACCCTTAACTTTAATATACTAATTTATCAAAATAATTATTTATACAATAAATAATTAAATTAGAGAGAGAGAGAGAAGCAAATAACTAAAGTAGATCGATAGTAATAAATAATTAAAATATAACTTACACGTAAAATAAATTATTAGAAAATAATAAAATTTATAAAAGTCTAAATGTGTTGCATATAAAAATACCCGAGGTTGACAAGGGCGATGAGTGGTCGTCGGTGCATAAGACATGACAATGAGCGACTCTTGACAGTTTCTAGACAAAAACTGAATTCACATTGGAATAAGAGAGGTTATGAGAATGTGCAGACATGAGACTGCATGATTGAAGGAATGTTTATAAGGATTAATTGATACTACTTGTCATACCCCAAATTTGTCCTACCCATTTAACTTCTAACTGGCTTAGGCTTTGAATTTCATCTGCATACTCTCCGCTAGGTCATCCAACACATCATACATCATTAATTGATAACTTAGCAATGGGATCAAGGATCATGGAGGAAGTCAGGGTTTCACGCGGTTTAAGAACTGCTACATCACAAGTTTATTCAATTGAAATTCTCTATAAACATGGATCAAGGAGTCCTGGTTTAATCTTGGGATTCTTATGGGCTCTTTTTACATCATACCACAATCGTGGGCTTCTCCTCAATGTTTGAGCTATTACTGGTTTAAGCAAGACAATCATGATTAGTTCTCTTTCGCTATTCATGGTACCAAATGCTTGAATCAAGATCTCATCATTTGATTAGGGTTTTATTATGGTTATTAGTGATACAGGTCATCTGGGTTCAGTTAATGTTTTCTTGATAAAGGATCTTGGAAGAATCATTGTGAAATACTCATAGTTGGTCAGTTACATGTTGGGTGCACATCATGAGAGAAGGAATTGGAAATCAATTTTAGATGAATTGACTCTTGATCAACAAAGTCAACTATGGAAGGTTGACCTTTTTGTTGACCAAGTCATAGGGATTCCACCATTTATACTTGGCTATTGCTACTTTCCTTTTAATACATTGGCCATCAGCACAAAGCAAGGCATGAGACTTAAGTTAGAAAATTCAAATTCAAAAGGGTCTTAAATGGGAGGGAAGAGTTCTTATCTTCATTAATTGGAAATGAAATGCAACATTGCCTTTTTAGAAGAGTCCATACACTACATTACAATTTCTCAAGATTCAAATTCCATTCTCAAAAATCATTCTATACCAAATACACCATTACACTTTCAAAAATCGCATTACATTGTATTGACATCAAGAATATTACACAAATTATTTCATTCAAATACATTCCTAAACTTATCCTAAGGACTAATCTTCCATTTCCTCCTCCTTCTCGAGTTTCCATCGTATTCTTCCCAATTCTTCCCATCTTCATGAGTAATTTCCATGTCCAGTGAACCATGTGTTGTACCATATCCAACAAAACTGACTCGAGTTGTAGCCATGCACTTCAAATAAACCGTAGCTCGGCACCAGTTCAGAAAATGAGAAAGGAAGATCAGAAGAGGCTTTATAACATGATTTTATCACATGGCCATAACAGTTCGGCTACTAACTCAACCTACAACATTCAAAAATTCTGCATACCCTTCACTAACACTCCTAACAGAGATATAACAAAATTAACTAACACTTTCAAACTACCCTAACCATTTCTGAATAGAATTTAACCCAACTCACTCAACAGTCAATATTTCACACTAACAGCAACATACAACCAAACCTTAACAGTCTCTCACTATACATCAACCCAAACCTCCAAAAAAGAAACAACCCTGCCAACGTAACACAAAACCAGCCACGATTTAAAAGTCTCTAATAAACCTACATAATATAAAACCACATCAACATCCATACACATTCAGTTTTCAAAACAGTCAACATACACTTCAAAAACCAACACAACTACCAACTCTGCATATTAGAAAAATCTACAAAAAAGTTCGTTCAAAGAAAAAGACAGTTCAAAACCATTCTACGTATCTATCTCTCTCTTTAATAGTTAGAATTTAGATTAATGTTTGTAGCTTTTAAATCAACACTTTCATTACTAGTTCAATGAACTAGTAGAGAATGAAGTGTCGGTTGAAGAGTAATAAGCATTGAACCTGATTCTAACACTAAAAAAGCGAGCGAGATACGAAGAATGAAAGGAAAAAAGAGAAAAATATTGATCTTTGTAACTTGTTATTGTAATATAACTTAATTTGTCGAATTATAAATTTCTATATCACATTGAAAGGTTATATATTTACTGTGTAGTTGGTGAAATAAGTATTCCACATATGTCATAATAAACTCAAAGAACATATCATTGCGGTTGAAAAAATAAAACCATAATGAAAAGGTTGTGCGCTGAATCTTTCACTACGGTTGGAAAGAACGACCGTGGTAAAAAGTTGAGAAAACTTCCAAATTGCTATATTAGAAATAGAATCTCTGACTTATATCTTTTACTACGGTTATCATAAGAAAATATGGAGATAAGTAAAACACTATGGTGTTTTTACTACGGGTTCTAATGTTTGGTGATAAAAAGCCTACTTACTACCACATTCTACTTAAAACGGACATTTATCCGTAATAATATCCTTCACCCAACAGTGATTAAATGCCTTTTTTGTAATAGCGTTAAAATCATTAGTACTTCGTTTTTTTTTTTTAATAAAAAAACTAGTATATAGTGTAGGTGTATCAATGTTTTTAAAATATTGAATAGATTTTTTCTGTTTTTTTTTTTTTTGCAATTATTTAAAAAACACAACTACTAACTTTTTGATAAGTCTAAAATGTATTATTGGACGTGATTCGTTTTTTTTTTCTTTTCAAAATATGATACATAGGGTGTGCATCAGAAAATCTGAAAAAAATAATAGTCTATATTTTCTACATTATTAAAAAAATACAAAATTAATACTAACAGTCTTTTTGATAATCCGAATTTCGGAAAGACTCGGATAAACCATAATTATCTCTATTATTTATGGTTTTATACTGGATTAAAAACCAATATAAAACTATTAGAGAAGTAGAACTATAGTCATGTATGGTTTTCTTATGCAAGCAATGCAACTACTGTAAACACCGCAATGTGAACTCATAATTTTTTTGATTCAATTGATTATGATTTATAGAATTTTATTTTAAATAGTCCTTTGTATTCGTTCATTTTGCTAATAATATGGTAACTAATACTTTTAAGATAATTTCTTATGTATTAGCAAACATTCAAGAGTAATACTAATGTTTAATAAATGGCAAAATTGAGTCTCAAATTAATCTGTCCTAAAACAATATATTGTGGGAGTCATTAGGTTTGGTGGGTGTTTTTTATGTGACTCTTCATAGAAAATGAGTAATAGGTCTTTTATGTGATGCTGGATTAGAGTATTTTTATACTTCTGTTTTGATAAATTTTAATTATCAAAATTTTTTTGAAATTCTGAAATAGAAATAAGAATATGTCTGCAAAATATTTTTATACCGTCAACCAATAAAAAATATGTATCTAATTAAAATATGTTTTTAATTTTAAAATACTGATATAATATGATAAATATAAAAATTTTGATGGATGGTATGTGTAATATTGATTTATATTAGGATGATAACACGGGTCGTAGTTTGTCGGGTCGGTCCAAACTCCCGTCAAAAAATGACAGGTTGGGTTGAAATTTTAGGTCCGTCGCCCGCTCCGCCTATTCGTTTAGTCTATCCCGCCTTAAGCCCGTCATTTTTTAGTTAATTCTAGTAGTTCTAAATCTTGATTGTGTTATTTTATACATTTATTTGTGAATATATATAATATTTTTTAAAAGATAATTTATAAAAAATTATTCTAAAAAATAAGTGAAAATCGAATTGAAATATAAAAAAATATTAATCTATAAAAAATTAAAATAAATAAATAAACAAATTAGCGCACAAACCCGCCGCCTATGTGACAGACTAGATTTTTATGTCCATTTTTATTTGACAGACGTGTCAGTCTTACTCTTTTTTTAACAAACTTAAGACGAAGCAAACTAAGACAGAGCGGACAATCCATTTTGCCACCACAGTCTCTCCACTACAAATACTAATTGCACATTTATTCAGTATGCCGACCTCATTTTGCTACAATGGATATAGTTTTAAGCAGCCTAATAAATGGCACAGCAATTTTACTCCTTTCTCTAATTCCCCTAAGTTTGTTTCCATAGATTCTGAAAATTTGTTCATAGAAAAAAATAAAATGCACTAATAGACAAAGGTGCATGGAGAGTACTAGGTCGGCACACAGCCAACCCATAGTTTAAACTCATACATTTTTTAATCATACATATGCTATATCCAATAGTTTGTGATATAGTATGCAAAACTATTAAACTCAAATTCAAAATTCAATATTTCTTCACTTTCTTTTCAATTAATTTAAAAAAAAATGTTAAATCAACTATCTATCTAAAAATGAGACATGTTTAGTCTTTCCCTAATATATCCTTTCATCAAAAAATTTATACTACAAAAAGCCTTTTATAATAATTGATTAAATAAGATTGTACTAACCAATTAAAGTATTTCTTTCGTCCAAGTGACACAATCTTTTTGCAAATTTTGTTGAAACACTTCCCGGATAAAACCATAGCAATTGTTTAAAACTTTTCTTTTTTCTTCAAACTCATTTCTATCCACTCATTCTCACACTTATTTTTCTCTCTCCTTTTATTATTTAATATAATTGAATTTATATAATTATCATTTATTTTATAATAAATTAATTCATTTTAAATTTTAAATTTATATGTGTAATCAAAATCTTTCGGGTTACTATCACCGCAATATTTTTTTATTTTAATCAGCAAAATACTTATAAATATTTATAGTAATTAGTGATATTTTTTAATATTTATAGTGATTAAACATATCAAATTTATCATGTTGGTGATTTGCTACATATTTACTTTTAAATATTTACGTTATTAATGATTAATAATAACAATTATATATTAGTATAGTACAATCAAGCCTTATCGGATGATCTAAATGGACGCACGAGTCTTCTACTAGTGTATTTTAAAAACACAATTCATTAATGTCAAAACGACCGCGGCAAAATAATATTGAAAAGTACTGATATAAATATCATTATGATTAATTCATATCACGACAATCTCAATCAGTATCACAACATCTATATCTATCAAAACTGCCGAAACCTCTATGCATGGCAAGTTATTTAAAACCTTGAGAGAAAGTAATGGCTTATGCAACCTTGCCCTTCTACCGGTCCTTGTTTTAAGGAAAGTTTGCATCATCAATCAAAAATTTGGGCCCTCATTTACATATGTTGGTTGCAATGCATTAACTCCAAGATAAAATGAGTAAAAAATGATTCAAAAAAAGAGATAAAGTTGCTTTAACGTTTGAATTATTGATAGAATGATAAAACATATGAATGAAATTAGTCCTCCCATGATCAAAGATTCAAAGTACATCATTGATTGAAAAAAGCTAAAACCTTTCAATGAAGGAAAGAAGTGCCTATAATTGATGAATCAAAATTTAGTTCCCCTTGAGATGACAGGATCTTCACGCGTGATGTGATATCAAAATGATACTTGGTCCACACACACTCTATGGTTTATGGTAGCTCTTGTTATGGTACTTTGTTTTACTATTGGAGGTAGGGGTACAATTTTGATTTAGGGATAGGTTAAAAAGGTCACGTGTGCATGGTGGAAGAAGTACTTGTAGATGCTAGGTTGAAAAGAGAAAATCACTATTGTGAAATTTAACTTGGTGGACCATGATATCAAATTTAACTTGGTGGACCATGACATCAGATTGTGGAGAGTTGTTTGATATTAGAGAGAATTAGACAAAGTCGCATTATATATAATGTGATTTTGTTAAATTTTTCGAAATATCAAACGGTCATTCGATTTAATAAAACATAAGTGAATTGAAATGATTGATTTATAGTGGATTTGAGGTGATAATAGTGCTGAGTTTCATTGCAGTTAAGGCTCCCTTTAGATGCGGATAATTATTTGATTAAGATCAAATAACTCTGATTTAAAGTAATGATTATAAGTATGTTTTTACATAATAGGGCAATTAAGATCCAATGGTTAATAACGTCGTGACTAGATGTATGTGAAAAAAACCCAACTATAGTGGATTCAATTTCATGATAGCAGTGTTTCACGAATAAATTGATACATATGTTCACATTGTGATATATGTTTTTTGAGATATTGATATGTTTTTTGCGGTTGACTAATTCAAGAAAATTAATTATATTATTTATTAATAGAGTTTCGTTTAAAACCAAAACATAACTCTGTCTTAATTGATCTAACACAAGAATTATTAATATCTAAAAAGACTAAAATCTTTGACCTTAAAAGAAATATACTCTCGAAATTCAAACTTCCACAGGAAAGAAATAACATATGCACATTTAGAATACAATGTTGCACTTTTTCTTTATGCATTCGTTTCTTTGTGAGGTTTTAAGTGAATCAAGGTAAATATCAGTGTTTTAAAAACCGGACCGGTCGAACCGGGAACCGGCCAGGTAACCGGTCTGGTTCAATAGTCAGATCGGGTATGCCATCAAACCGGTGAGAACCGGAAAATCGGCGGTTTAATTGCTTTTTTTGTGTTTTTTTTAATTTTTTTTAACATTTCTTTTAAAAAAAATTTTTAACTTTTTTTTAAAATATATTTAGTAGTGTATTACTTAAATAGCATTCTCACATAGTATTTTCGTTAGTGACAAATTAAAAACTTTATTGTCTATTTGTTATCTTTGCTAATAAATTTTCTTAAATAGTATAAACATATTGAATTTTATTTGATTTTCTTTTTAGGAGGATCCTATTTTGAATTAAATTTGGTACACATTGGAGTTATTTTGTTATAAACTATTCCATTAGATTATGTTGTAACTAGACTTTCTTTGCAATTAGACTTTGTAATTTTTTACTATTTTGTTATGTGTGATACCTTTGTTTAAAATTCGAATTTAAGTTATGAAATTGTGAATTTATAATATGATATTTTTAAAAAATTTAAAAGTTAGTTATATTTTTTTAGAGACTGAATCATCTGGTTCGACCGGTTTTATACCTATATAATGAGAGGTCTATTCAACTGAGTTATCCGGTTTAATCCGGTTTAATCCGGTTTGGTCGTGCGGTTCGACCAGTGACCCAGTGGTTCGACCGATAAACCAGTGACCCAGTACCCTCACCGGTTCGATGACCGGTCCGGTTTTTAAAACACTGGTAAATATACTTATAACTTTAAGTTGAAGAAATTCTTTGCATGACTGATGACTCATCATTCACGGTTAAATATTAATCATGTAATGATTGATAACCATGATGACTCATCATTCACGGTTAAATATTAATCATGTAATGATTGATAACCAAATAGACAAACACTTGTTTTTTTTGTGTGTAAGCAACAAACACTTGTTATCCACCGGGTGAATCGTTTTAAAAACATTTTATTTTAGTTTTTTAAATGATTTTTATAATATTATATGTTTTTATGTAAAAGAAATTTACAATTCCTTTTTAAAATAAAACTTCAAAATTTAATTTAAATAATTTTTTTTAAAATATTACTTTAGGTATATGTATTTCACGTTTTTACGATGATTTTTTAAAATATCAAAATTTTAAATAACTATTTAAATTAAATATATTTTGAATAACATTTTATAAAAATAATTTTTTGAAAAAATTTAATTTTGATTATGTTTTAATTTTCAATAATAATGTATATTTATGTATTTTGATCGCAAAATAAAATTTTTAATTTATAAAAAATTAAGTTTAAATTTTTTAAATATTTTTAGAAATACTTTTATAAACATCATTTGTTTCTAAAAATTATAAAAGAACATTATTTTTTAAGTTAAAATAAATAAATCTTTAAAGTATGTATTAGTAGTAAAATCTATTATGAATTAGGCCTCGACCCAAATCAAAAGAATGATACATTCAAACTTAAATATAAAAATAGAGAATACATGATTATTCATTTCTTAACTAAACCATCGTTACTATAAAGGTCTTGCTAACCAATTAAGCACTTCAAAAAAAAAATATTTTATAAAAAATTTAATATTTCAATTTTCAAAATATTAAATATGCAGATTACCGAGATAGATTTATTATTTTTAAAGTCTTAACCATTGTCTTGAAGACACTGATTAGCATTTTCCTTATTATAATAATAAAAAACATTGTTATGTTGATATCATAAAAAACATTGTTATGTTGATATCTTTTTAAGTGGTCGAAGACAATAATGTTATACAAATTAAAAAAAATGTATTTTTATATGGAATAAAAGTGGTGTTCAAAATTGACAATCTTACATATTGAAACAGATCTATCTTCATCGATTCATGTGCTCTGGACCCATTACTTCATTTTCAGAGATATCAATATTTTTGGTTGAACATGGGAGGTGGTTTCATGACTGTGTTTCGTTTGGCATTTTGATTTAGTATATCACATTTGGACACAAGCTACTAGAGATTATTTATTTTTTGTCCAAACTAAGTTTTCAGACTTTTCAAAGCTACCAAACAAAACTTAACACAGTAACAAATTATACACCGAATCTTCTATATAAGGACTATTAACAGTGTAAACGGTTCGGTTTAGATCGATTTTTATATGATATTTTTATCGATTTAAATTGATTTTTGGTGTTATTTAAAAATGGAACCGAATCAAACTAATTAGTTTGATTCGATTGATTGGTTTATAATACTTTTTTCTAAACATTATATTTATATGTATATTTTCCTTTATCATATTTTTATGTATTTTTTGCTATTATTTTTTTCTAATAGTACATTTCATATAATTTATTTTATATTCTACTTTTTAAATAACTTACAAATTATACTTAATTAATACATACCTATAACAAATAAGACACAACAATTAACAACAAAAAGTTACAGTAACATAAATTAAAAATATTTAACACCTAAGACACATATCAAAACTATTTTGTAATAAGAATAGAAGAAATTTTGTTAAAGAAGAAGAAGCAAAAAAAGGTATAAATAAAAAAGATGTAGGGTAACTCAAGAATATTTGGTTGAGATGGTAAGAGATTTCTTCCAACTTAACCAGAGGTCTTCGGTTCGAGCCGAACCTTGAGCGCACAACAATGTTACATTTTTTTTGAAGGAGAGCTTTGTCAGCCATTGTGGTCCTACCCCGCACGAGAGATTAGTCTCTGCAATTGCACGCATATGATACCCTCGACAGTGATGAGAACAACAGATCAATGAGAACAATTTTTTTTTACTTAAGGTTTCTACTTTCTATGTTCGAAGGTTGGTTGTTGGCGGCATGTTTTTACGAAAGGAAGAAAGTGTAAACAAAAATGGAGATCGGTTGGGCCGGTGCAAAATTTGGGCTAAAGAAAAGATTAATTGTGTAACCATAGTCATCGACTTGGTTCATCAGTTTGACGGTTCCTAGAAACTAAAATCGATAACCAAACCAAACTACGTCAGTTTTCATCTCTTTGATTCGGTTTTTGAACCGAACTGTCAAGGTCAGAAATAGAATGCACACAGTATTTGAGTTCTCAGTAATTCTTTCCACTATGATGTAAATGAAGGATACAAAATAGGGAAATACACTATGAGAATTACAAGTATGACCTAAAGATCATTTGGAGGAATTGAAAAGTAATATTAAAAGAATGATTGAGTACTACTCAATCAGTACAGGTGAGAAGAAGAGGAAACTTTACTAAATCATTTCACACCCTTTACCAATCAGTCCTCCTCCATTTAAGCTGACAAAAGGGAATATTTTCTGTTAGACCTTCTCTCCCTAGTGCTTCTCCTCAGCTCCGTAAAATTCGGCTCAATTGCCACATGTCCTTGGTTGTTATTTGTCATCACATGTGTTGTAATGTCCTTTATGCCCTCTTGTATATTTCTGCTCATGACACGAACCTACAAAAATCAATTTATTTTCAATTTGGTTTGATTTGAATTGCCAATTTAATTGATTTTTTAATCCGCTTACACCTCTAGGAACTCCTTCAAAATTAGAGTTGGAAAATAGATATGTTCGCTTCGTTAAATTCCGCAAAAAACAGAGCATAACACAACGGACACTGTGTTGGACATTAACTTAAAATTTTGGTCCGTTCTATATAAAATTAAGGCGGGATAGGGCGGGTGTACAATCACTGAACTTTTTAATTTAAAAATTACAAAAATTTATATTAACATCTATGTTTATAAAAACCTGTAAAAAGATGATGCGTAATAGAACATACATATTAGAGGACATAATTCTAAAATATTAGTCTGTTTCACAAAAAATACAGAACTGTTACGTTTTGTCTCTACCTATCTATTAACTTAATTGATTTATTAGAGAAGAAATATAATAGTAATAGGAGATAGAAAATGAATGTTCTTCAACTTAGTTTATTTATTTTGGTGGAAGTATACTTCACCTTAATTAAGAAACTATATAATTAGCTTAGAGTGATGGCTTTAAAATTAGGCAGATATGTCTCTATCTGATTTTGTAATCCACATATCGTGCAACATTAATAATAACTTGCCGTATTATAATTTATAGTTGCATTAATGCTCCTCTAATCTTAATTAAATTAACACCAACTTGTAGCAAAAGAGAAATTGGTATGTAACCCACATGGGGTCAATGTTAATTACTCATCTTTTCCTTATTTTAAAGTTTGATCAAAGATTCCAAAAGAATAAAAAAAAAAGTATCATTCTTTAACTATATAAAGTTGTTGGTAATTTTATATTTAATCAATTCATAGTCTACTTACATTCAAAACACTTTTATCATCTATTTTATATATATATATATATATATATATATATATATATATATATATATATATATATATATATATATATATATATATATATATATATATATATATATATATATATATATATATATATATATATATATATATATATATATATATATATATATATATATATTGACAAAAAATAACAATTAAATTGAAAGTCTAACTTTATCATCTATTATTATCATCAAGTTCTCTTGAATTTTATCCTCAAAATTCTAAAATTAACATCATAATAAACATTTTTTTAATTCACAAAGTGATATTTTTTGTTTTGTTTTTATGCAATGATCTATAGCATGTTAAAAAAAACAAATGAAATAGCTCAAGAAAGCTATATAGGGGAAACTTGAAAAATAAATTGGGAAGTGGAAGACAAGTTTTATATGGGTAGAAGTTTGGAAAATAAAATAATACTAATAATAAGGAATCGGGAGACATGCTAGATGATGAAATTAGACTTTAAATTTATTGTTATTTAGTTGGATTTTTTTAGACTTTAGGAGTTTGAGTCTTTTATTTTATTATTTATTTTTAATATTATATATGTAGTGTCTTTGACATATTCAAATGAAAAAGTTTTTAATTTCTTAAGATAATTTTCTCTTTTTTCTCTAGTATAAATTTTATTTTTTTTATGGTTTTTCATAATTTATTATTTTATAGATTTCTATAAAGTATGATGATGGTGGAGAAAAAGTGAAGCAATTGAAGCTTTAATCTTTAAGGAGGTAGTATGAAATTGATGCAGATGTATATATGAAGACCAAAAGATAAGTAATTAACTTCTTTAAATTGATTGTAGTGTGGAACCGAACGAAGATCCATGGTGATTATATAATTGATTAGCAAATGGTTAAGAAAATGATGAGATCTTGCAATTCAAGATTTGAGGTCATTGTGGTGGAAATGTAAGAATCAAAAGGCTTGTAGAGTGTGAAAATTAAAGAAGTACATACTTCTTTGGAGGCTCATAAACTCATGGTGATTTATAAAGGAACTGAAAGGTAAGTTCAACAAACTTTGCAAGTTCATATGGTAAGGAAAAATGGCCATGTAAGAAAGTTCAAGAAGAAAGACAAATGAAAATTTAAGAATGGAAATTGGTCAAACAATGACAAATTAAAGATTAATGACAAAGTTGAATCTTGCAAGAGAGAAAAAGGTTTTGGACACAACAAATCAAAGAAGAAAGAGTTTCATAAAAGTAAAATTCAATGTTATAATTGTGATTATATGTTGTGGAGGTTAATGTCTTCTAAAGGTTTTAATGATGACTTCTAAATAAGAAAGAGAAAATAACAAGCATCATTAGTCAAGAGGCAAACACAAGACAAAGTGCTTAAGTTTCAGTTGAAAAAGCTAAACAAAATTGAATCAAATAATCGAAAGGAACTGTAGTTGTGAAGTTGTGAAAGTTTTCTTAACTTTGTGCTCAATATTTTAAATTGTAGTTTGACCAGTTAAATGTACACGAATTAAGGGTAGGTCTTAAAGTTCTAAGGTGATGAAAACATACATATAAGTATTTCAAACTCTTCATCTTTTCTTAAAAAATTATTTAAAACCAATGGGCAAGTACTTAAATGATTAAGAAGTTTTCTAATCAATTAGAAAAGTGAAACTCAATCGTCTAATTGATTATTTCCTTCATCTAATTAATTAAAGCAAGAGCAATACCACTTTATTGATTAGGTAGCCTTATTAATCAATTAAGTGACATCGCAAATTAGTGTTTCCTTTTCTGGCTTAACCTAATCAATTATGTTAATGTTTGAATTGACTAGGAAGCGATTAAGCCCATGAATTATTTCCTTTTTTAGTCAATTCTTTTCCTATATAAAAGAGTGCTTTCCTCACTTATAAATGTTGGAACAAAATTGGTTTTTACCATATCCCTTAGATTTTGATGATAAAAAGTATTTAAAGAACAATTGAATATACTAATGTTTGTTCAAGTGTACAGGAACATAGATCAAAATTTTCATTCAAAGTCAGATCTGACACTGCATCGAACATCTAAAGAGAAGCCGAAAGAACTAGCATTTGAAGGACAAGATTCTGAATAGATCAACTTCTGAAGACCAAAGTCTGAAGAAAGTCAACCTCTTATGGATTAGAACCTGAAGACTTCGACTCTGAACCTAATCAATGATCAAAATCTGAAGATCCCAAATTTTAAATGAAGTATACTTCTGAAGACTTATCTTTTGATGTCTCAAAAGCCAGTCAAAGCTCAATGACCAAGGAGTTTCTAACAATTCACTATCAGACTCTGAAGACATTTTGTCTTCTTTTGATTGTCCTCTTTTGGTCACATGGAAACTTAGCTGAAATCTGTAGAAGACATTGGGAGTGCAACTGATAAATCCTCTTATAGCAAAGGATGTTTAAATAACCACTCAACGAGGTTGACCATATCAGGAAGCTTTTCAACGTCTCTGATTATGCTTCTCTCAAAGACTCCTTGTGCATGAAGTCTTCTCCAACGACTCTTTTGTGTTCCTCTATAAAAGGAGCTAGAAATACTCGGAGAAACAACAACATTTCACCTTAACAAACAAGGAGTTGTTACTCTGTTAAAACTATTTCACAAGCTTAAACTTAGAGCTTCTTATCAATTGAATATATTTAGGAGTTCTTAAGTCTTAGAGTCTTTTTGTGTTGTATTTTGTTTACACCTCTGATTGTATATCAAGTGTAAGTCTTAAACAATCCTTAATCTGAAAGATAGGTTGTTAGAAGTCTCTTGCTTGTTTCTTGAGCATTTAAAGTCTCTTGCTTGCGTGCTTAAGTATTGAAGCCTCATACTTTTATGTTTGAGCATTTGGAAGTATCTTGCTTGTGTGCTTTGACATTTGTAATCAGAAGTGATTATAGTGGAAATCTCTTTCAAGTGCAATGGGACTGGACTACTCCTATTTTGTGGGAGGAACTAGGATAATTTCTTGTGTCTTTCTTTCTCTCTTCTTTACTTATGAACCTTTATTCCGCTGCATATTTAGACTCTGACTCAGATTATAACCTTGTGTTTAGAATCTGTTAAGAGATTTTTAAGAGTAAAAGAAGAAAAAGTTAATACAATTCAACCCCTTCTTGTGTTTTTCTCACCTTCAGTTGGCATCAGAGCACGGTCTGTGCTTTAACACTTAACACTAGTATAGAAAAGATCCTGAGAAAAAAACATGACTGAAGAATTTGGAACCTCTGGTGACCCTGCAAACACTGTCGTGCCCTTTAATCATAGTGCTTCTAAAAGAAACAATTATACTTCTAAACCTCTAACCTTTAGTGGATATTCTATTGAGTTTGAATGGTGGAAAAGTAAAATGTACGCTCACTTCATAGATCTTGATGATAAGTTATTGGATATTCCTGAAGATGACATTGGCATTGAAGTAGATGGAGTAGGTATGGTGGCGGATAGAAAGAGTCTCACACCTGCTCAAAAAAAGATATATAAAAAAAGATATCATAGAGTAAGAGGAAATCTGGTAGATGTTCTACCTCATTTTAAGTATCTCAAGATTCTCAACAAATCTACTGCTAAAACCATTTTTAAGTCTCTTTGTAATCTCTTACGAACATTTGCAAGATAGGCTCCTAGAGAAATATTGTCTAAGAGAGGCGTGATTTCAGATCCTAGTAGGATCGCTTGTCCCTTATGTGTGTAGTTGGTTGAGACAATATCTCACCTCTTTGTTAATTGTGAGTTTGTCTTGTCTGAATGGTATAAAATCTTTAAGTGGTTGGGGTGATAAATAGTTATTCCTAATGATCCTAGAGTGTTCTTTGAATCTTTTCTTTCTTTAAAGTATAAATTTAAGTATATGGGTGATTATCTTTTAACCTAAGACATTGGAGTTTGATCCATCGAGAAAACCCATAACAATATCATCTTTAGAGAGTCCCACAATCAACAAAAAGAAATGGAGGAAAAGAGTTTTTTTTTTTTTCTAAGAAAATGATTTTCTAAAGCAAGAATGATATTTTTACACTGAACATGACAATTATACCGTATTTTCATACGATTTGATTTTTCTATTATATTTAATAATTAATTTTTCACTTTTTACAATACAAACGAATGCTTGTGTTTGCTGTATTCTATCTAGTATAAGTATAGGTGTATGATTTTTGATGTATAAATAACACTCCTCTTTCTAAAGAGATAAGAGACAACCTCTTGCATCTTCTCTAAAAGAGTATTTTAGTTGCTATTAGAAAAAAAAAACAATTATGCATCATTATATCTCTGGGTCAGGCTTCACTATACTTTAACTGTTTAACATTAGACAATTGTGGTAACACTAATTTTCTTGTGCCACAATATATGCACTTTAATTTATAGCCGCCATTTTAATCCACTGTCCATGTTGAAATTTCAGCTTAATTAAGCAACATGATTTTTTTTTTCCTGCTTTGGAAAAACATCGCAATTCTTTAGTTATCATGATTCATATTGAATCTTTAAATTAATTTTTAATTTTATTTTTAGTTTTTTATCATAATGTTTTATTTTTCAACTTTGGCAATTAGTATCCAAATTCATTGAATGTCAGCTATACAATTCGACCATGTGATCCTTCAGGGACAAAGATTTCATTTGGCTTTGTGTTTTTAATTATTAATATGAGCCAGATATGGAATTTACGTGAATCAATTTTCTTCTTTTTTCTATTTGCAAGTGTTTTTTTATATTTTTTTATTAATATATAATATTATTATTATTATTATTATTTCTTTCTTCACTTGATATATAATATATCTTACTCGAGAAGTTTGCACGACACCAAACTCCTCTCTTATATTAAATTATATTTGTACTTTTTATTAAAATGTACCTACTATTTGTGGTTGTAAGTGAGTACCAATTAATATATCATTTTAATTCCTACTATCAATTATGGAACAATAGAGGACAAAATAAAGTTTCTTGAAATTGTAATATTGTTTAATAATTCATTTTATTTTATATAGATATAACAATTGGTCATATAACAACAGAATAAGTTAAATAATGGAGTATTAATAGAAGAAAAAATTGAATATTTTAAATAATTTATTTATATTAAATTTTGTGTTTATCTTAAAAAATATATAATATAAATGATTGAATTGCTTAGTAAAAATTTAATTTATTTTAAATGAACACTCAATTATTAAAATCTCTTTTATATCTATGATTAAAAATTAAAAAAATTAAAAAAATTAAACTATATATTTAAAGTAAATAAATTTATATGATACATTTGCTTATTTAGACATTATTATAATTCAACTTAATTATATTTGCAGAGATTAATCTATTAAATCGGTAAAAACTTTAATATACGACAAAGTTTTTTTAATTTTTTTTAACATGTTTGTGTTTTAACTCTTCAATGTTAAGCTTTGTCAAAAGATGTTTAGTTTAAGAAAAGATAATTAGGTATGTAATTCTTAATTTAAACAAAATCACATTTGTATTCTTCCATTTCAAAACTTTTGACATTTTTGTCATCTTCCATGACAACAACCACCCTTTATCTATAAACCACCCATTCACAATGGAATGACTGTGCCTTTACCATCATTTCACTGCCTCATTTACCTCTAGAAAATTTATTACAAAGTCATAATTAACCTAAAGTTTTCACCCTTGATGCTACATTAAAAGCCAATTTACCTATGCTCTATAAAAATTACCAAAAGTAAATTTGAAGGACAAAAAGTGCTATATGAATGTGATCATGACAAGTGGACTTGTGAAAACCATAAATGAAGAAAAGAAAAGAAACCTTATTTTTAGCCCCACATAAGAAAAGTAAAAATACATAACTTTATCATTAATTAAAAAGATGAAGGAAAAAAAACACAAGTAAAAAGTATCCACTATTCACCACTTATGTCACATGAAATTTAACATCACTTATTATTTTTCATTTCATTTCACATTAAAGATTCCAATACATATACTTTGTCACATAATATCACTAAAAATAATTTTGTTATAAACAGTTAAATTGATAGCTGTGCATTTCAACAACCTACATTCATACATTCTAAGTTGTAAAATTTCATTTATTTTCTTTTAGAATAAAATTTTAACTACTAAACTATTAAAAAAAAATAATAGCACTAATATCACAAAAGAAATTTACTATCTTTTTAGAATCAATTTATATGACAATCAAGATTTTCCACATTCACACATTAGGAAAGTATCAAAATCAAACTATTTAAATTTAAATTTGACATTTAGGTTAAAAATTTAAAATCTTCATTATTTAAAGTCGTTTAAAGTCGTTCGATCATCAATATTCTAATTACGTGAATATGAAAAATATCACAATCTAAAATATCATTTTTTTTTTGAGTTTATCACCACTAGTATAGTCCGGTTCAAGGGTGAGTCAAGCTCACTCTCGACCGTAGTTGCTGAGGAACGAATCATGGTTCTCCCTATCAAGTTCAACGCCAATCATCACTAGACCAACTAACAATTGATATCTAAAATATCATTTTTAAATCACATATTTCTTGAAGTTCATATTTTTTTAAATAACATTTGTCATACGATTAAAATAGGAAGGTAAAAATCATAAATGTTTCATACAATTACCACATGGAATCCAAATCCTTTTACCTTTCACTATCAAAACTTATCTTATGTATGAATTGAGTTAAATAGATGAAGTTGTATATCATTTAGAGAAGCTCTAGAGGCATAAATCAAAATCAGTTCTGTCTTATTCTTGCCTCTTGGGACCTTGCTGCTGTGTACTTCACCTCTTGTGGGGATGTCCTTGTTGTTCTCTCCATCAAAAATACATCATAAAACTACACCCTCCTTTCAACTTATAGAGGTAACAAAAACTTCTCAAATTATAGTATCAAGATTCAAGTCTACATAAAGTTTTTTCTTTGAAGTACTTGTTCCAAGAAAGGTATATTTATTACAAAAATCCCTTTTCATATTTTTCTATTATGAAATATATTACGTACGCGTATCTGAAAATAATGGTTATGATTGATTGACAGTGTATAAAACCCTTACAGCGATATTGTATCTGAGTTAAATTTTTAAATTTTTTGTTGTGATTTGTGATTTTCTTTTTTTTGTAGGAAGAGAAAGAATGGATGATAAGTATAGGCTAGTTAGGAAGCATAGTGGGCTATGGAGAACATTGAGAGATGGAGATTTTGAAGAGGAAGAAGTTTGGGATGTTGTGAAAGAAAGAGAAGATTACTCATGTGAAGTTGTTCACCACAAGGCAAAGAACAAAGAGCTATCTTCTCTTTCGATTCCGATTGGTTCGAGAACGATTCCGATTCCGAGTTCATCTCATGAAACAAAAGGTTTTCAACAATCATCAGCACCGGTTAATATTCCGGATTGGTCAAAGGTTTATGGTGGGAATGATAAGGTAATTAACAAGAGTGTTAAGAATGTTTCAAGGTATGGTAATGATAATTATGGTTTCTATGATGATCATGAAGATGGTCATGATGAAGTCTTGAACCATGATGATGGTGATGATGAAGATGAAGATGAAGATGATGATGATGGTGAGTATGGTACTAGGCTGCCACCACATGAGATAATTGCAAGAAGGCTAGCAAGGAGTCAGATTTCTTCATTTTCTGTTTTTGAAGGAGTTGGTAGGACACTTAAGGGTAGGGATCTTAGCAAAATGAGGAACTCTGTCCTCATAAAGACTGGTTTTCTTGAATCATTGTGATTAAGAGTTTTTCAATTGATCAAATTTGCGATGTGTTATGTACATGGTTTTCAATTGCGGTTGCGTAGTTTGTATTGCATTAAAATGTTGAGAATCTAGTCGAAATTGGAGTTGTAATATAGTTTCGGAGACTTCACAATGTTTTGTAATGCGGCCGCAATTGAGTTTGTATCAGTAAGTTATAATTAGTGTCGTTTTTGAAGACGTGCGAGACAGACTACTATAAAAGATCTAAAATTTATCACGGTTCCACCATTGTTAAATATGACATTTGTCAAAATTAAACAGTGGTGTCTTATTTATTTTGTCAAAGTTAAACTGTAACTAGACGGCTCTGGATATAATTTAGGTATTGATTTCAAATTCCAATTATGTGAAATTCATTGGTTATTGTATGTTGTTTAGACCATCCTTACAAAATATTATGGATGTGTTAGTTAAATATTTGAATTGAATCATAAATGTATTTAACATTTTGAAGTATAAAAATTGAAATAGTTTCTTTCCCAAATAATATTTTTCTTCTTTTTTATGTTATTTAATTTTTTTATTAAATTTAAGCTTTGGCTTTTTATAAACAAGTCACTGTCTTTCTCCCAACTTTGCTTTCTCATAACTTTAATAATTTTGTCCTCTGTTTTCTTCAAATATGTGAATGGTAGAGACCAACACAATAATAATAAATGTTTTAAAGTATTTATTAAATTTGAAGAGGTTATTTATGCTTAAACATTAGTAGTTAATTATAATTTCAATTAAATGCTTGCCAAGTTATTTTAGGATAGTTTCTTTTCCAACATTTGCTGTCTGAATTTTGTTGTTGTAGAATCCATAGTTGATAGTTGGATTAATAGAAAAGGAAAATGTCTCTATATGGATTGAATAATTTGTGACTCAACAGAACTGGAAATCCATAGTACAAAAAATAATTTATGTACTACCTGTCTCTTTAATATGACAAATCATTTATACCATCTCTAAAAACAAAAATTCATGCATTGGTTAATGTGAATAAAATATTATCTAATTTTTCTTGTACAATTAATTTAAAAATCAGATTTCATGCACTATGATCGTTCACATATTTATTTACGTATATCGAGAATGAGTAACCGTTTGATCAAGATTAAATAATTTAAAAAATATATTTTTTTTATTTTTTATCATATTTAAAAATCATAATTTATATCAACATACTGTTTGATTTTTTATCTAACAAATACTAATACATTAAATACATAAATATATGTACTAAAACTGCAGAGAATCTGCACCCATTAACCTAATAGTCGGAATTTCACCCTTAATAATAAACGAATGAAATGTCGTATATTCGAACTTAATTAAATATCAATTGAGAATCGAAGATTTAACAAGATAAAATTATGTGATTTTACCTGTGTAAATCCGATTAATATAAATATAAGCAAAATAATTAATGTATTACACTTCTACAATTATTGAATCATAGTGCATTAAATGGACAAAGACATGCCACCAACTCAACATTTTTTAATAACTTAATCAATTTAATATTAAAAAGAATAAGGTTATTATCTAATAATGATATGTGATGAGAGGGGAGAAAAGAGGGACCAATCACTATCAATTCTAGATGTTGATTTCTCTATATAAAGAGAAATATCATTTTCATAGAAGCTACGTCTAGAATTAGCTTTCTTTAAACTTTTTTAATCTCTTACTATGCATTCCATATTAACTTTTCAAAGATCGATTTTAGTGCTCAATGCTTAAGTGTTCCAATAATTGTTAAAATACAAAAGCACTTAAGATAAGACTTGGATTGTTATATAAATAAATGAAGTGAAGTAACCTTATGAAAGAGTGGACATAGTTGATGTGGGGTCTACACTTTTGATAGGTTGTACTATATCAAGCTCTTTGATAGGGTGGTTCTCAATGTCACCAGATGTTTGATGGAGAAACATTTTCTTTGTGTTTCAATTTTCATATTTTGAGTTGAATTTTTTTCCACTTAATTAGAAAATATAAACAAAATTTACTTTTGAATAGATGGTAAAACGGATATATATATATATATATATATATATATATATATATATATATATATATATATTTTGTTTTCATAGCGACTCAATATTTTAGACTTGTCTATTTTGTTTCGCTCAATTTATTTGTGAATTTTTGCAGATCCGTATATTAATATAACATTTTATAATTTTTAAAGCGTTAAAGTTGCCGATTCTACATAGTAAAACGAATCAAAATTTTAGACTCACATGTTCAATAATACTCGTTCCATGGTTTTAAGAAGCAACAAACTGATCAGATTTATAGACTTCAAACAATACTTTATTAGATTGAAAGGATGTTTGACTGTCGTTGAGAAAACAATTATTCTTCATGAAATTGATTTTAGTTGAAGCGATTCTTTTGAGTGTGTTTGGGATAAGTGGAAATAATTAAGAAATTGAAAATTTTGACTTATATAAATGTTTTTAATTTTCTTTTAATAGAGTAAAAATTTAAATTTTTTTACAAAGAAAAGGATACTCATTCATCAATAGGAAACAACTTCATTATGAATGATAGAGACAATGGAATTTAAGGCATTCCCCACCCAACACATAGAACCAACATGAAAAGCCAGTGATGTTGTATTTTTCTAATAAAAATATAAGTGTTAAATTATTGTATTCACAATATTAATGCCATTCAATAAATACAATTTCAAGTTAAATGTTTGATTGTTATTTTGTAAATAATGAGATAAAATAATAGAGGATTTTTTATGCACTCATATACATACTCGCAGACTTGCGGTGAAATCTCCAAAATATTCCTATATTTCGGATGTGCATATCCGAAGACACTTTTTTCTAAAAAAAAGTGATTTCGGATATGCACATCCGAAGTCACCTTATTTTTTTAAGAAAAAAAGTATCTTCGAATATGCAAGACACTTTTTTTAAAAAAAAGAATGACTTCGGAGATGCAGATCTGAAATAATTCAATTTTTGATCTTGGGGTTTTTCGAACATGCATATCCGAAAAAACTCAATATTTATTAAAATTAAAGTAAATCAATTGTATTAATAGTATAATTAATTATATTAATCAAAATATATAATTATACATACCATTTTAATCAAGATATATAATTAAATATATAATCTATTTTTATCAAGATATATTTACAGTAAGTGTTGAACACTTACTCCAAATCATAATCATTGATTATCATTAATCCAACAGTTTTAATTAAATGATCAATTAAAACCGTTAGATTAATGAAAATCAATGGTTAAGATTTGGAGTAAGTATTCAACACTTACTCTTGGAGTAAATATATTGAAAAAAAAATTTAAATAACCAGGTTTAATAAAAAAAATACAGAAAAAACCATGTTTTCGGTGTATTTACCAAACTGTCTAGGTTTGGGATTTCCGTTAACTGAATGCGCCAAATGAAATGGCGTATAGGTGTTAATTAGGGATGCATGCGCCAAATGAAATGGCTAACCCTAAAATTCCTAAAGCATGCGCCAAATGGAATGGCGCATAAGTCTAGGGTTTTGCCCTAGATGCCAAACCATTTGGCGCCTAAGTGCAATCCTTTTTTTTTTTTTTTTTTTTCATTTTTTTTAATTTATTTTAGTTAAGATTTATGAAAATATTTACTTTTAAAAATCCTATTTTATTTTTATTTGTTAAGATATATACATAAATAAATTTGGAAAATATTTTTTTCGTCCTAAAAATGTAAAGCAGAAAACGAAAATCGAACTTGTAACATCGATTACAATATAATTAAAAAAATAAACATCGGTTACAAATAATTTGAGAAACGATACAACAGATTAAAGAAAATACAACAAAATGATCAGTGACGTCCATCACCAAGATAGCCATCCGTTCCGCAACCTGGTCTTGTAATGAGACATTTACCGCGATCGTTGATTCCGCCGCGAATATTGACATCGCCTCTTTGCCTAGCTCTACCCCTACCCCTGCCCCTTTGTGCTTCTTGTTGGGTTTGTGTCACGGGGCCTGGTACTGGGATGTCGCGTGGATCGCTGTCTATGAATTCGTCGACGCCCCCATAATTATCCGGAAAACCGCTGTTGTAAAGTCGGTTACCCATTCCCTCAAATGTGTTTAGTCGTGGTGGTGGAGTGGGTTGGGAAAAGACTTCGGGTTCATAGCATCCAGCAGCACTAGAACTGCCTTGATTAAAGCCGAATTGGTTTGAAGGTGTTGCGAAGCCGGAGGGGGTGCCACGGTAAGAGGATTCACCATGAGGACCATCGTCGGGACTAAGATGAAGGCTAGATGAACCGGGAGTTAGGTTTTGGCCGAATCCCCTTGTGGACCCTGCAAATGCTCCAAATCCGAATGGTTGTGAATGGGTCTGATATTGGTCCGAGGAATGATGGTGGTCTTCATACTCATGTAATGGTTGAGATTGGGATTGGAAAATATTTGATTGGCGGAAGTTGCGTGCGGAACGGGATGGAGTACTGAAAAGATTTTGTTGTTGTTGCTGGAGTTGTTGTTGTTCCTAGAGTTGTTGTTGTTGCTGCTGTTGTAGGAGTTGTTGTTGGCGTTGTTGTAGGCGTTGTTGTTGTCGTTGCTGTTGTCGTTGTTGTTGCCGGAGTTGTTGTTGTTCTTGTTGTTGTTGTTGTTCCTCTTCCGGTTGTTGTTGTTGTGGCAAGATGTAGTTCTGTGCACGGGGATCAATTAAATAGAACGGAGCTGCAAGAAACAAGTTAGGGGATGTGGCTGTACGATACCAACTCATGTATTCAGGAGAAGGTTTCATTTCATGGTCACTAACGGGGAAGTTCAGGACATACTGGCGACGGTCCTTCCACATCTGGCGATGATCGGGTGCAAAATCCTTCCAGTGTTGGTGTGTCCATTGATGGTTAACTCTTCTGAGGTGCCACACTCCCAAGTCAACTGGAGGGTCGGGTATCCGTTGACGCATCCCAAACTGAAGCATTACCCGGTCACTTTGATGCATTTCTATGATGTTGTACCTGATTAAGCAACACTTTGTCGTCCAAATTTCTGCATCCTGAGCTCTAGGCTCATACTCGCACTCGAGATACGGTCGCCATATGAACTGCATGCATGAGAGCATGAGAGTTATACATTACTTCGGGAAAAATTATTTATGGAAAATACTTTAAAAAAAGAAGAAAAGAATTAGAGATAATATTTGTTGGGGTCCAAGGTGATCAATTAGCGTGCGGTACATTGTGATATTTGACCGTGGATTACGTGTGAAGTCCATTTTTTTTCACACAATATCTACAACAAAAACATAATGATTTAGTTAGAATGGAGTAGAATGTGTAAGGAGAAAATGGTATACTAAAAACTTACCTCAAGGCATACGGAAAGTCCCAACTTCCATTGTTAACCGGGGCCAGTATTGGCATCCTCCACCACCCCCACACCTGCACCAACAGGGCGCATCCATAGAATGTGCAAGAATCAGCAATTGCGTTTTTGCATAGTGATTGGTACACGGTAGCCAGAACTGCAGACCCCCAGCTGTACAGACCAACTCTACTAAAATCCATTAGCAAACGAAGATACATAAAGTTAACAGTGTTACCAGTGCTATCTGGGAACAAAACGTTTCCAATAAGCAATAGTAAGTAACACCTAGTTTTCTGCAGTATGGTCTCTTGGGGAGACGCATCATTCAAGTGAAAATTTTTATAATAATTCTTTAACCGCTTAAGGTTAACACCTTGCCCCCTAGCACCAACGGCTCCTTCTATCAAGTCTATCCCAATTGCCTCAAGGCATAAGGAATTCGCCTGCATAACACAGCCATTAATTGCCTTACCATCAACAGGAAGGCCAAGTAGCATATGAACATCTTCAAGGGTGATGGTGCACTCCCCTGTTGGAAGATGGAAGGTGTGTGTCTCTGGCCTCCAGCGTTCTAGCAAAGCAAGAACAAACTTGTGGTCAATAGAAGACTCGGCTATCCTGCTAATCGGACCGAAACCAGCAACGTTCAGGTATGGAATAATGCGGTCGTCCGGAGCGATGGTAGCGTGACTACGAGTGCGAAAACGTTGAGCGTTCTGAAAAGAGTAAGTATGCCAAAAAAAATCAGTTAGTTGATCAGGGATAGTTGCATGATTGTAAAGTAATACTAATATACTTACGTATGTAGCGATGTTCTGGGGGGTTCCTCTGTGTGTTTCGCCCATTGTTAGGAGAGACATGGTTGAAGGATGTAAATTCGTAAGCTGATTGCAAAAGGATTGTTGTTAGAGTAGGTGAGTGATAATGGTGAGGTTTCTCCAGAATTCTAAGTGCCTTATATATTCATGAGGCAAAAAACGGTAACATCCTGCATGCTGGACATGTCAACACATCCATAAGTGCTAGGTGTTGCTTCTGCAGAAATTGTTGGCATGCATGCAGTCAAACTTTCGGTGGCAAGGCATGGTGTCATGCATGCAGCTCAGATCTAGGTGACAGCTCGGGTAGCATGCATGCAGGAGTAGGATCAACCCTAACAATTCCCAGGATCATACAAAACTCAGTGCCGATCTTATATGTCAGGAGATCTTGCCTCTCATAAGCTCTGATCCGTCTCTGAAGGTTAAAAATATAATATCACACATCGTTACAACCTTCAACTACACTCCATCTTACAGAAAGGCGTGGGTTGCGAAAACAAAGGCAATTGAGACAGTCTACGGCAACTGGGAGGAGTCATACAAAATTCTTCCCCGATACCTCAATGCGCTACATAGTTACGCACCTGGCACTGTTACTATTCTAGAGACACTGCTCGCGCATGCCCCGGATGGAAACCCTGTCCAAGGAAACGGAATATTCCATCGGCTTTTTTAGGCGTTCAAACCTTGCGTCCGAGGTTTTGCACACTGTAAACCCATACTTCAAATTGATGGGACATGGTTATACGGCAAATACAAAGGAACCATGCTCATGGCGGTTGCACAAGACGGGAACAACAACATATTTCCAGTGGCATTTGCTATCGTCGAAGGTGAAACTGCGGCGGCTTGGAGTTTCTTTCTAAGGAACCTCCGAGAACATGTTGCTCCCCAACCTGACATATGTTTAATCTCTGATAGGCACGCTTCCATAGAGAGTGCTTACAATGATCCAGCGAACGGATGACATGACCCCCCTTCAAAACACGTCTATTGTATTCGCCACATCGCCCAAAACTTCATGCGGGAGATCAAGGACAGACATCTAAGAAAGGCCCTGGTCAATGCTGGTTATGCATTGACCCAACCCACATTCCAGCATTATCGGAGTGAGATTGTAATGACAAATCCAGAGGCAGGTACTTGGGTAGATAATCTTTCCAGGGACAAATGGACAAGGGCTTACGACAATGGCGTTCGATGGGGCCACATGACGACCAATCTCGTGGAATCCATGAATGGCGTTTTCAAAGGCATTCGTAACCTTCCAATCACAGCACTGGTGGAGACCACATACTTTAGGATGGCCTCACTCTTCTCAACAAGAGGCAGGAGATGGGGTGATGTTAGGCAAGCTGGTCAACTATTAAGTGATAGTTGCATGAAATTTATGCAACAACAATCGGCAAAAGCAAACACTCACCAAGTAACTTCTTTCGACCGATTCAATCGCACGTTCAGTGTGCGCGAGACAATTGACCACAATGAGGGACTGCCAAGGCAACAATATAGGGTTCTTCTTGACGAAGATTGGTGCGACTGTGGAAGGTTTCAAGCTTTTCGTATGCCTTGCTCGCACGTCATAGCTGCGTGTGCGTATGCCCACAGCGACGCTATGTCACTATTGTCTCTGATTTACAAGACTCAGACATTGCTCAGAGTTTACAGTGTTGCGTTTCCTGTGGTGGCCAAGGAGGATTACTGGCCTGAGTATGATGGAGAGGTGGTTTGGCACAACAACGCAATGCGGCGAAAGAAAAAAGGGCGTCCCAATAGTACACGGATTAGAACCGAAATGGACGTCCACGACAAAATGGAACGAAAATGCAGCATTTGTCGTCAGGTGGGGCACAATATAAAAAGATGCCCTAATCGTGGCTCGACCTCGTCGCAAGTTTAGTTTAATCTGTTTTTTTTAAGGCAATGTATCAGTTTCGCTTACCACCTCTTGTAACCGTTCATCGGTCTTTCATCAATAAATTGAGCTTTAGTGAAAAACTGGTATCGATAACGCAAACATTATATAGGGTGGCTAAAAATTTTACTAACTCGATTTCTCAGACGTTTTTACGAAAATAAAAGACCGGAATAAAAAACGGTGCGGGAAAATACCCAAAGCGGTTTTTTTTTTTTAAAAATAACCCAACACATAGGAGCCATATGAAATGGCGCCTATGTGTGGGCATCCTAACTCACGCGCCATTTGAAATGGCTTGGAATATTTGCCCTAATTTTTTCTTCTTTGGCGCCAAATGATTTGGCATGCAACACATGTATGCGCCATTTCATTTGGCGCATTCACTTGTCTGGGGTCCCAAACCTAGACAGTTTGGTAAATACCCCGAAAACATGGTTTTTTTCGTATTTTTTTTATTAAACCTAGTTATTTAAAATTTTTTTTCAAATATATCCCTCCTCTTTAATTAAGGATTTAAATCAACACATTATTCTCATATAAAATTAATTAAAAAAATTTAATACAAATTAAAAATTATAATATTTTTTTTCTTTGTCAAAAAAAAAAAAGAGAAAAGAATATTTTTAATATAATTTCATTAATTAACAACATTACTCTAATATTATTTTATTGATTAAAGGGTTCTTCATTGCACCCTTAATATAAGAGAGTTTAAGATTAATCAAAACACATCAAATGCATAATATTGTAGTCATTTAAAAAATAATTACTTTTATAATTTAGAAAAAATTTTGACAAATAAATTATTATAAAACTAAAATTTTATTTAATCTTTTTATTTTTTATTTATAACAATTTGTATTTAAGTTTTTTTTATATATGTGATATTATTTGTTAATAATAATTCATTCTAATTATATTATAAATAAATATTTTTTTAAAATAAAATCAATTTTTTTAAAAACATTTGGATACTTGGGATATTCATATCCGAATTAACTAATATTCTAAATTTCTTTTGGGAAGAGTTTTTTCATATATGCATACGTGAAAAACTATAAGATATTTTATATTTAACATAAAATAAAAAATAAAAAATATGATATGGGTGTCTTCGGATATGCATATTTTAAAGGTATTTTTAAATTTCCAGAAGTGTTTTTCACCTTATATTTATAAAAAAAATTCTCAAATAATTTGGATCATTCACTCTTAAAAACTAAAATTTTGAGACAATTTCTTTATAGACCCCTAAGGGGTGAAGACCCCTGTTAAAAATTCCAAAATACCCTAGATTTCGGAGATGCATCTCCGAAATCACCCATTTTCAAATTTTCAATTATTTCGAAGATGCATCTCCGAAATCACTCATTTTTACATTTTCAATTATTTCGGAGATGCATCTCCGAAATCTCTGAAATAACATATAGACCAGTTTCAGAGATGTATCTTTGAAATATATTCTGAGTTTTTCTTTTTCTTTTCAAAACAATGATTAATCCCATATTTTACATTAATCGATAAAATATAACAGAATCGACAAAATATAACACGTAAATTAGAATAAAATACCAATATTATAAATGCAAAATTAGTTGTACGGGTAAGTGCTCAATGTCAAAATATTACAACACGAATACAAAAAATGAATAAAACATAAATAGGCAACTGCTACTAAATATGCCTAATGTGAACACCCTGCGACCTCCTTTGCCTCCTATATGCCGCTGCACCGGCCGCATCACTGACCATCCTCTCCACAATGGCAACTGCCTCTAGACGATCTCTACTCAGTAATACCTTTGTCCAATGCATCTTGTCCAAACATCTGTATCCGCTGGCATATCGGTAGGAGATCAGTGGCATGGTCATCCTCGGTCTGCTGGTTCTCCAAGATCTCTTCATGTGCTGGCCTAGGTAGATCTCCAGGAGCATCGGGTGTCATCAAAGGATGTGACACCCGATAAATCTATGTCACGTATCCATCTACACAGTGCCAGCTCTGGGTGGCCACTATACGCTGATACTCCTTAGGCACCAAATGATGCGCCCAATCCTTAAATATAGTAGTGATGTCCCGACGGGTAACGGTGTCAGGAGCAACCTCAAACGGAGACCTCGGTATCATCTGCACACATTCAAACTGTCTCATGCACCGCTCCGGAAGATACCTGACCATGATGTTTTGTCCACAAAGAGTGCAGTGCCTACCAAGAAAATGAACCAATACCGTAGAGTGCAACTGCGGTGATACTCAACAAAAAGCCCGTCACCCTCCTCCTCGGACTCCGCTGCCGCTAGCAAGTGGTTCTCATAAAGCTCTTTCAAGATGGAGAATCGGATATGCGTCCCACTCGTCGCTCTGCACTCATAATCGCCATGTTAGAGTCCATACCCAGATAGTCCACCATCCACTCTATAGCCTCAACCATCTCTATCCGAGAATGGTCCAATAACCTCCCTCTAATCGGCAGGTGGAGCAGACAAGCCATAACGTGTAAGGTGATCGTCAACTCCCCAACAAAAAGTGGAAAGAATATGTCTCCTTGTGCCACCGTTTGACAAAATCCCCCTGCATGCCGTGGCTTATGGTACCATATCTGGTCATGCATAACCCGCTAAGCCCGCTCCCAGCTACAACGTCATTAAACCATTCAGCTCGTGGTTTAAACAGATCCCATATTTTCCACGCATGGTTCACAGATTTTATGGTTGCCCGTTCTTGTCACAGCAAAAACAGAAACAAAAAACATTGTTAGTTAAACCCTTAGAAGAAAGTGCAGTGAAAACATAAATAAAAAACGGTTAAATTATAAAGTGCATTAAAAGAACAACTTCTCCCTCCCAAACTCGTCGAGCGACATGGTCATGATAGTTAATTAACACAGATGTGACTGCAGGCCCTCCCGGGTAGCCCTCCTCTGCATCATCCTCGTTGTGCTCAGGGTGAACATCTGGTATCTCCTCTTCCTCAACTCCCACCTCCTCCTCATCCTCATGTACATCATCCTTACGGGAGGAAGTCGCCCGAGCCAGCCGACTCCTCGATCCAGATGAGGAACCTACAGGCGTCTCATCCTTTTGGACGAGCACTCGTACTCGACCCTGTCCCCGTGTCGCTGCTAGCTATGAAGCCCGCTTGCGTCGAGCTGATGCCGTCTGGGTCTCCCTACCCTGTCTAAGTCGTGTCTGGTTTCCTGAAAATAAAAAAATACAGTTCAGACTAAATTCGGAAGTGCATTTCCGAAAGTGGTCAGAGGTGATTTCGGAAATGCACTTCCGAAAACGCATGCGATTCTCTATTTTTGCAGTCCCTATTTCTTGCCCTAAACCATTAAAAATCTTATTTTTACCAACCAAACACTACTACATGTTGCTAATAACTTCAACTAACTACATTTTGTTAATTTCTAACAGCCCTAACAAGATTATCAATGATAGAGTTTAAAGTTTAGAAACTTACAATTTGTTTGAAGCTTTTAGTGTGCCTTTGAATGAACCTTCGAGTACTTTGATGTTGTAGAGCAATTTTAGATTGTGTAGAAAGTTTGAAGAAATGGGTGTGGTCGTGAAATTTTGATATTTTGGGTAGAATGAAATGAGGTGGGTGGGCTGTTTTAAAATAACAGAAAAACGCAGCATAATTCGGAGAAGCATTTTCGAAGACGTAAGTTATTTCGGAGATGAATCTATGAAAACACTTTTTTTCAAAAAAAAATTGATTTTATAAATGTATTTCCGAAATAATTCTTTTTTACGTCTTCAAAAATATATCTCCGAAATATAAGAATATTTATGAAATTTCGCTAGCAATTGGTAAGAAGGGATGAAAGTCTGTAAAAAATTGTCAATTTTGATCATTAGACAAAGGGCCCGTCCGTTGCTAGTCCAGCTCATGTTACAGCAATGGGGTTTTACTTAGTTTTGGGAATTTCTTAGCACCTCTATAACCTTTTAATGCTCCGCGTGATTTTTTAAAATTATCTTCACATTTAAAAATATATTTTCTGACGCACCCCCAAACACATATAATTTATTTAATTTTAAATTACGTTCTAATTTACAATTAAATTTATTCCAAATATGTATTTCTCAAATGTCTCGAGAAATGCATTTATGAATCTGAATTAGTATGAGAGTGTTTTGCTCATATCTAAGTATCTTAATGGCTAGTTACATGTTAACATCAAATTGTTATAATACTAGATTTCTGTGATAATATGCTCAAGGATTTGGATTCTCAATAGGCTAAACAACCGCAAACACATGAATTTTAAATCTTCCATCTAAGATATTGAATTTTTTTTTTTTTTTTTAATTTTTGTGTCTTTACTTTTTTTCCTTCTTTTTAATAATTCATAAATATATATTTTTTATATTGGCTCTTAAAGTTAAAATTCTCATAAAAATTAATAGAAAATTTTACATGTAACATGTAAATTTTCCTACAAATTTTAACTTTAAAGATGAATATAAAAAATATCTTAAAATTCATAAATTATTAAAAAAAAAATACAGTATAAAAATAAAAAATTTACTAACATACATTAATGATTTAGCTATTTAAATATATTTAAAATTACATAACCTTAAATACCACCTAAATCCAATGCTTACACAGCTCGTTGCATAGGTACCAGTACGTACCCAGTATCCTGTACGGTACTGATACGAGGTACGACATTTTTAGAAAAATTAAAGTACGAGTACGTTTGTATAATGTTTTAAAAATACAATTATAAAAGTAACTATAAATAAAGATAAAATAATAAAATTAAAAAATAGAATAAAATAAAACCTAATTTTTCTTTCAGTCTTTCAGTGCTCTAATTTCTTTTCAATGAGCCTATTTATTAATTTTTCTTTCAGTTTTTTATTTATAAAGTAGAATAAATAAATAATCTAATTTTTACTTAAGCCTAAGTTACTAAATTATGTTATCCAAAAAAAATTTAAATTAAAAAAGCAAGAAAAAATAAAAAACTTGATACGGCTTCGGGCGTACCGTACACATACCGGTACTCGATACCGGTACTTTACCTAAAACGGAGTACCCGTGCTTCACAGTTACACGGTTAATATTCACGCACTAAGTCCAAAAAAGTGTTGGATGTGAGGGAGTGTATTAGGAAGATCCTAAAGTCCCACGTTAGTTGGAGATAGAGCATTGAAAAAATATATATAGAAGGACACGCCTCACCTTAACAACCAATTTTGTAAGGATGAGTTAGGTCAAACTATAATAATAGACAGCAATGAAGAAAAAAAAATAAATAGACACAAAAAATAAAAATCACATTGTAAGAGTAATAAAAAGTTGATGTTAGTGGAGTTAGGAGAAGTTATCTTGTTAATATATATTAACTATTTTATATTAATTATTTTATATTAACTATGGGATTTCTAACATAGATCCACCTCTTTTTATGAAAGTCTATTTTAGCAAACATTTAACTAGAAAATAATTAAATGCACCTTAAAGTGCATGTTGCTAAAACACACCTTCATAAAAATAAGTGGGTATTATAGCAAATCTCACAAGGGTTTGCTATAATACACTCACTTATTTTTATCAAGGTGCCTTTTAACAAACTTTAATTAAAAAATAATTAAATGCACCTAAGTTGTGGGTCTACGTTAGCAAACCCCATTAACTATTTATTATTAAATATTAATAATAGTATTTTAGGAGAAAAATGGTAAATCACATTAATATTACCTCATAAAGATCAACCACTTACAAACTTAAAAAGAAACTACATATGAAAATTTTAATATTACTTATTTAATTTAATTAGTGGGGCTATGTAAACGTGTGTGACTGGTGAATAGATATTTAATTTAATTTATTATTTATTAATTAATAATATGTATTTGATTTTATATTTATAATTTAGTATGATTAAATTTGTGATAAATAAATAAATAAAAAGTAGTTAATTTATCTTCATATTGCAAGATAATGGAGAGAAATTTTAAAATTATGAATAATGAAAAATAGTTAGTGAGATAAATAAATGACAAATAAATTAATTAATAATAAATAAATAAATAAATGACAAATAAATTAATTAATAATAACGAAATAAATAAATATAATAAATGATGAGATACGAAAATTACAAATTTATCTTTCATTTTAGGTTAAATTACAGTTGTGGTCCCCCTATTTTGGCCAATTCACGAAATCAGTCCCCCTATTTATTTTTTAAACAGTTTTGGTCCCTCATGTCCATTTTTCGTCCAAAAAATGTTGATTTTTTCAGTTTTTTGTATTCCCGGGATACTTTTCGAACGAGAGAGAACGTAAAGAGCGTTTTTTGGAGAATGAAAGAGATGAACGAGCAAGCTGAGAGAAAAAGACGACGATCAGAGAAGACAATTAAAGGACGAAAATATCGTCAATAATAAATATTTCTTATTCCAAGTCAATAAAAGTATGTTACGTATCTAAAAAATAATACACAGCAGTGTTTTTTGAATGAAAAATGGACATGGGGACAAAAACTGTTTAAAAAATAAATAGGGGGACTGATTTCATGAGTTGGCCAAAATAGGGGGACCAAAATTGTAATTTAGCCTTCATTTTAGCACTAAAATTTGTGAAGGGACTTAACAACTTTAATATATAAGAATAGGTATTTAATTTAATTTATTATTTATTTCTTAATTAATAACATTTATTTGATTTTATATTTATAATTTAGTATGATTAAATTAGTGATAAATAAAAAAAAGTAGTTAACTTACCTTCATATTGATAGTGGAGAGAAATTTTAAAATTATGAATAATGAAAAATAGTTAGTGGGATAAATAAATGAAAAATAAATAAATTAATAATAAAGAAATAACTAAATGACAAATAAATTAATTAATAATAAAGAAAAAAAATATAATAAATGATGAGGTATGAAAATTACAAAGTTATCCTTCATTTTGGCGCCAAAATTTGTGAAGGAACTTGACAACTTTAATATATAAGATTTAGCGGACTTAAGCATTATCAAATCAATCATAACATTAACATATTTTATAAAAGTATAACTAAAAAATAATAGAAAAATATCCTAACATTCCCCTTAAAAAATTCTAACACACACTTGTTATTAAGTTAATGCATATCAAACATGAAAATAATTACTATTTGTAGTGTTATATTTGGTAAAATTCTAGACTAGAGAGCCATCACCCAACAATTGGGTCCACTCGAGAGATTTCTCAAACGTGGGAGTCAAGTAAGAAAGAGTATCCATTGATTATAAGAAGATAGGTAGCAAATAACCTTAAATAACCTTCCATAGTAAGAGGAAAGACTCTAGGGAAGAGACATAAACTCTTATAAATACATTTCCCCTCTAGGGAAGGGACAGACTCTAAGTCATGCACACTCTCCACTACTCAAAGAGAATTATGCTCCCCGTAACCCAAACTCATTATCAACCTGACAACCCGCGTGTAACATAGTGGCGGCAGCCACCAACAAGGCCACTCACCTTACGAGAGCTAGTTCTCCAAACAACCTCAAAAACACCGCATATGGCTTCTTGCATCTGTGAGCAAACCCTCACTACCAAAACATGTTATATACCTACAAAGGTATCTGAGTCTCCTTGCCCTTTTTAGGGAAACACACATATCCTGTACTTTTTGACTAGTATAGTGGCGCCTACTGTGGGGCCCCAATAAAACTAACCTAAGCCACACATCTTTTAATCACCATCACCTTCCATATCGTACCATCAACTCCTACACCTTGCCATTATCAACCATGATGAATAGAAGAGCTCCATCCACTATGCCTAAGGGTACCAACGGTACAGACGATGTCGATGTCATTGCAGAGATGCGCGCCGCCATGGACGAACTTTGACACCATAACCAGATGTTGAAAGATGACGTTTAAAACATCAGACAACGTTTATAAGAGGTTAACCCCCGAAAGACGTGGAACTACTGGATCCCCAACCACTATCGGACAAAATATGGGGAGCCCTTGTACCTAAAGGTTTCAAACCTCCATTTTCGGCCAAGTTTGATGGATGTAGTGATCCCTACAAACAGGTACCCTCTATCAACATGCAGATGGATATCATAGAAGCGTCAGACTCCCTAAAATGTAAACTATTGTAAAGCATCCTCCGGGATGCCGCCCTTAGATGGTACTATCATACCCTAAATTTTATCTCGAGTTTTTCACCTACATCAGCATAGCATGATCATTTCATTTAATCATACATTCCACCAGTCAAAAGCATTCATCAGGGTTTATCTGGTCTTGATGAGATTCATGCATTCATCTGTTGATCAAGAAGTCAAAAGGCTTAGCTTCTTAGTCTCAGTGCATCACCCATTCCATCTGAACCTTTGTAAGGTTTTGACACTCATTATGATTGAGAATTAGAAGCAAAAAGTCCAATAGTTGACTACTTTGCATCTGGCTCTCTAATTCCCCATGCATCATTGTTATTCATTATTTTATTTTGGAATGAAATTCAGAAGTCAATGATTGACTACTGTTAAGCAAAAGCTACTAGTCCATTATTGAAGAAGTAAAGCGGCAAGCAAAAGATTGGAAGTATTCCGGGTTTTATCATATCCATGGAGAATGGTCTGGTTAGAATGCCATTCAATGGTTTCCGTATTCTTTGGCTTGGTTTTGAATGGCTTAAATTAAATGCGGGAATTAAAAGATATGAACATAAAAAGAATTCCCTCTTTGAATCCAAGAAAATCCGGTAGGTTTGTGTTACATCCACTTATCAACTACTTAAACCTACTGATAAGTTGAACTCAACCTAAATCACTCGTAAATATCGTCACATATCACTCACAACAAGGTTATGTCTAACGCAAAGTTGAGAGAACAATTGTATTGTCTCGGAGGCGATGTTGCATGCAACTTAACAACACAAAAGCATTAAGAACCGATACCCACTGTGAACATCCGACCTAAATCTATCTCTAGAGTCCCTAATTTAACAGATAATCATCCAAGATAGAGATTCGAGGAGTATATGTTTATAGAAACCCAAACCCCAAGCATAAAGCAAAAATCAAGGATAATCACCGATAATGATTTGAGAAATAGATTTTATAAAACACCATAATCAATAGATATACAAGGAATCAAAGTAAATATACATAGAAAACCACACAAGAGGAAAATACATAGATAAGAGAGAAGAGGAGTCAACCAACTCCCATGATGTCAAACGCGATTGAAGCTTAATCCGACTCCGAATCTTGAAGAAGTATGCTCCAAATGTGTTGTAGAATCATCCAAGAATCAAAGAAATGAAGGTGATGGTGCCCTAAATATACAATTTTTCCCAGTAGATCTCGCTTAGTGCTAGCAAAAGCTCGTTACGCTCGATCTGTTACAATTTGAAATATTATTTCGGCCATAACTTGAGAGCCGTAACTCCGATTTACGCCCAGTTTGAAGCGTTGGAAAACTTATTCAATGCTCTATCTAATAATGACTAAATGGCAACCAAATTGATTATTTTTATCATCTTTATTTTGAGTCTTAATTTTTGATTAATTGTTAAACATTGCATTCTTGAAGCTTAGCCTTTGGCTCTTGTTACTCGATGCTCCAATGATGAATGAATACCTACAAAATGAATAAAAAACTATCAAACGGTACTTAAATTAATCAAAAACTAAAAGAATATGTATATGTACAAATATAACAAAAACGTACGCATTCACGCTCCAGTTGAAGAAAAAGAGACGATAAATGCCGCAAAATTATATACAAAAATAACTACAATTTGGCAGTTATCATCCATTTGCATAAGTTTTAATTTCTCATTAAAATATATTTGAGAATGGGTCAAAAGTCCCATAATTGTTAGAGCTTCTCATTGAATCTCTGATTGGTTTGAACTAAGCCCTCCACCGACCTGCTCCAACATCCTCACATTGGCAGTGCAATAGAAGAATATTTAAAAATAGAAGAAGCAAAAATTAGAGGAAAGAGAGTCAGAAGAATAAAAGAGTAGAAAAAGAAGAAGAGGATGAAAAAAACAGTAAGAGAAGGATGAGATACCTGGATATTTGCCCTTAAACTAAAAAAACCCATTTTCTTCGAGTTGGGTACCTCCACTTCAAATTTGCGTTTGTTTTTTTGTTAATTACATTTCTACACACCACTCATTCGGTTCCATTATGAGAATTAAACTTGCTTGTTCTTCATTTTTGCCAGATTGAGGGTTTTGTAGGTTAGGCTATATTTTTTGATTGGGCCTCGATTTGATATGATGTTGTAGCTTATTATTGATTTGGATGCTATATATATATGTTCAGAAAGTTAAACGATGGTAGGTTTATTTTTTTAGTTTTCTGATTTGAGATTGTTTTGGAAATATTTGGGTTTGGAGGGTGAAGAACACCCATGGTGTTCATGTGTTCTTCATTATGTTCATATGGTTTTTGCTTGTTTGATCCAAATAATAATAATAAATATGTATGTTTGTGTGTTTTGGTAAAGAGTGAGGAACGAGTGAGAGGAGCTGAGAGAAGAGAGAGAAAAACAGATGAGAAATGAATATCAATTTGACTCTCTCCTCCACCAATACTTTCTTACTTCGCCCCTGGATGGTGCCATGTGGCGCATCTAGAGCCTTTGGATTTGTTGACTTTGTTGGTAGACTTAGGGGCCCTTGTACAGGGAGCCCCCACCATGTTACCATGTGTTTCTCCCTCTAAACCTTTGGACCTTGTTGACTACCTTAGGTATGAAAACCAAGAGCTTCTAGCTGAGTCTATTTTTCCTTTGGCTGTTGGGCTCCCTCAGAGTTTGGGCCTTGCCCTTTTTGTTTTTCATCATCCATTTTTCTTCCTCACAATGCTAATGGCGTGAGGGAAGTATTAAAGGATCTCTAACTTTAGATTTTGGTCCCAAGTGCCTCTTTTTGTGATACACCCTCTCTTTTTGTTTTTTGCAATTTTTTTTATATCATTTTTTTTTTCATATTTTTTGTTAGGCCTCAAGCCCACTTTCATTTTTATTATCTTTACCCCTTGTATATTCCACACACCACTTTTATTTTCCTTTTCCTTGTATTTAATTAATTTAGATTTAATTAAACTAGTCAATTAATATAAAAAGCCATTAAAATTAATTTTTCCGAATTAAAATAAAAAATAGTTGATCAACATCAAGTTATTTTTCAAAATCATTTTGCAATTGAATAAAAAACATTTAAATCTTTCTTTATCAAATTAAATTAATTTCTTTCCAGGTAGGCAACTTTTGGATGGTGTTTTAGTGGCTAATGAAGTGGTGGATATGGCGAAAAAGGAGGGAAGTAGTTGTTTACTTTTTAAGGTGGATTTCGAGAAAGCATACGATAATGTGTGTTGGGACTTTCTTAGATTTATGTTAAGAAAGATGGGGTTTGGGGAGTTATGGATGAAGTGGATGGAGGCGTTGATATTCACGAGTAAAATGTCGGTGCTTGTTAACGGTAGTCCTACAAAGGAGTTCGTGGTTGAGAAAGGATTAAGGCAAGGGGATCCCCTTTCGCCTTTTCTCTTCGTTATAGTGGCGGAGGGTTTAAAGGGGGATAGTGAGTAAGGCGGTGGAAATTGGTGAATATGGTGGTTTCAATTTTAGGAGAGCTTGTTCTGTGGACATTCTTCAATTTGCGGACGATACTTTATTAATAGGTGAAGGGAGTTGGAAGCAAGTTTGGGTGATCAAAGCCATTTTAAGAGGTTTCGAAATGGTTTCGGGTCTTGGGATTAACTACCACAAAAGTAAACTCATTGGAATTAATTTGAGTGATCACTTCTTGGATTTTGCCTCTAATTTTTTGTCTTGTAGGAGGGAGGAAAATCATTTCATATTTCTCAGTATTCCTATTGGTATTAATCCTAGAAGGATTTCTTCTTGTAATGGGATTTTGAGTAAGTTAAAATCTTGGCTTTTGGATTGGAAGGCCCGGTTGCTTAGTTTTGGAGGTAGGCTTACTCTCCTTAAATCCGTTCTTTGTAGCCTTTCGATTTTTATGCTTTCTTTCTATAAGGCTCCGAAGAAGGTTTTAAAGGATATCACGAGGTTACAAAGTAATTTTATTTGGGGAGGGGTGGGTGAAGGTAGGAAAATTCATTGGGTTAGTTGGAAGACAATTTGTTTACCCGTTGCGAAGGGCGGTCTCAGTTTGAGAAGGATTAAAGATTTCAACTTAGCTCTTCTTAGTAAATGGCGGTGAAGGATTCTTGGAGGTTCGGAGGCTTTATGGTACGAAGTCTTGAAAGCTAGATATGGAGATATCAATCTTCATGTGATTTCTTTTGAGGCTAAAAATGCTAAGAATGTTTCGAAATCATCTTGGTGGATGGATATTTTTTCTTTGCAAAATAGTTACCCCGATAATTATTTTCTTGATAATTGTAGGTTCATTAGTGGTAGAGGTTATAATATCTCTTTTTGGCACTCAAGGTGGATGGAGGATTCTTGCTTAAGGGAATTATTCCCGGAGGCATACAAGCTTTCGGTCTTGAAATTTGTATCGATAGCTTGCATGGGAGGATGGAAGGACGAGGTTTGGAAGTGGGGGGACTTCGGAATTAGAGGCCAAAACAGCCCCGCTGCTGTTGACACAGTGCAGCGGCTGCACATGCACCTTCGTGACTGGCAGCCAGTTCGGGCCTTGCGGGATGGAGTGGTTTGGTTGCCGGATCCGGTTCATGGCTTTTCGGTAAGAAGCTTTTATGATTTTTCTAATTGTTTTCATGTTCCGTTGGGTCCGGATTTGGAATTTTCTTTAGCTTTTAATCGCATTTGGAAGTTAGATGTTCCTTCCAAGATCAAATCTTTTGGGTGGCGGTGTTTCATTGATAGAATGCCGACGTTGGATCTCCTCCTCATGAGAGGTATTTCTTTCTCTCCGGGTTTTTCTTGTAGGTTGTGTGGTTTGGAGGCGGAAACGTTGGTTCATCTTTTATTTAAATGTCGGGCTTCCATTTTAATTTGGAAAGACATGGCTTCTTGGATTGGTTATGATGGTTATGCTTTGGATAGTCCTTTAAGTAGTTTCATGGGTTGGCTTGGTTTTTGCAATCGCAAGAAGGTGAGTGTGGGTAAACAAGGGACTATTTGGTTGGCAACGTGTTGGTCTATTTGGATGCTTAGGAATGGGATCATTTATCGGAACGATTGTTGGAATATTTTTGATACCGTTTGGAGCATCAAGGCGCTTATTTGGAGGTGGTCTTTTATTGGGAAAATTAATCAAACCAATTATAACTTCTACGAGTTTAGCAAATCCCCTTTGTTATATCTTTCCTAGGTTGTATTTGGTGATTAATTTTCTTTTGTGTCGAGCTTAGTCTCGCCTTTTTGTAATTGTTTTGTTAGAACTTTTGGTTCTTTAATATATTTCTTGATTACAAAAAAAAAAAAAATTAATTTCAAACCAAAAATCAATTGAATCGTTTGATCAACAACAAACCCCTTCTTCAAACTTAATCAAAAAAGAAAACGCTTCGAGATCTTTTTCTGAATAAAACTAGATGAAAAAGGATTAGTTGGAAATAATATCCATCTTAGTCACCGAGTATTTGAATGCTAGCCTTAATAGCTTACCGTTCAAGTACTCATCTTTTGTTCAAAAGACAATAATTAATCGAGTTTAGTTCATTCATTATTGAATGAAAAGGGATTAGTTAGACTTAATATCCATCATTTCCCCCGAGTATTTGAATGCTAGCAGTAATAGCTTGTCGTTTGAAAGCTTATTTTCCATTAAGAAATTGTAACTTAATTCTTCTCAGAAACTTCATAATTTACTTGGACGAGAAAGAATTAGTTGGACGTAATATCCATCATAGTCTCTGAGTATTTGAATGCTTTTTGTAATAGCTTATCATTTAAATACTCGTCTTCCACCTAAAAACAATCCAATCAATCAAATATCTTTTTTCCGTCCAAACACTACCAAACCTTTTCCATAAAAAGAATGATGTTTTATCCATTCTAACGCGATACAAACAAATGCTTAAGCCTCTCACGCGCGAGCATACAAGAAACATTTAGCCACTAGAATGCGACTTAAACACTGCTCACTAAAATCAACCAACAACTGCTCATTTGCTACTAAGGACTAATTAACTTTGAGTTCCACATCGCATGTGAGGATACTTAGGAGCGAGATTCAACATCTCGTCCATCACTCTAATAAAACTCTATTTTTAGTCCATCATTATCCTTTTATAAACACACAATAACAATCAGAAGAGAACAAATAACATAAGCTAACATTCATATTCGCAAAACTAACTAAATAGTTCCATTGAGTACAACTGATGTGTGGAGGTGCTAATACCTTTCCTCGCATAGTCGACTCTCGAACCCAAACTTAGTTGCGATGACCATGTTTTTGTTCTTTAAGGGTTTCATCGACATTTTTCCGTTTTTTTGGAATAAATAAATTTTGATGGCGACTCTATTGTACTTCGAATGTTTGTTACGCTCATGTATTTTTCGCGCCGCAACGCTACCCTTGCATCTCCTAAGTTTCTGTTAAACAACTCCAAATGTCTGTCAAATTCAAATAATAAAATCTTAAATGTCAAATTCAAATAATAGAATCTTAAAATTTTTAATCGTTATCTCTCTAAGTTTCTCTCATTGTGGTTACACATTTTTCCTCAATCTTCTTCTATGAATCATTTTTCAAACTAAAATCTCTTATGAACTAATCGAACAATTGACCAGTCAACCTATTGTCTGTTGATAGTTAACATGTTGTCCAAGTCAATGGTTGATCAATTGTTGACTTTTAACCAAGTCAATCGGACCGAAAAGTTCTATAATCCTAATCACTAGTGTTTGAAGCATACTTTCATAATCCTCATTAATTGAAAAGATAATATTACAAGAGTATTTATACAAAAGGTTGTTTTACACAATTATAACAACCTTTAACAAAAGAATAACCAACTTAACCTTATAAATAATAAAAGGAAGAGCAAGAGACTATAGTTTGTTTAATGAAATTAACAAGGAACCAAAAAAAAAAAACCAAAGTCTAGTTGTTGAATGACTAGAGGTTGGACAAGTGGCCCAATCTAAATCAATTAGAGCTTTTCAATTGGTTACTAGAGTCTAACGAAAAGAAAAGATTTTGAGCACAAGCATTTTTGAAGTAGCAAATAATGATTGATGGAGTAAAATAGAAAATTACATGACAGTCAATTTTTCAATGATATATATATATATATATATATATATATATATATATATATATATATATATATATATATATATATATATATATATATATATATATATATATATATATATATATATATATTACCTTTCCAACCTAATTTTGTGACACACCACAAAGAAACCAGCTAGTATCACACCCCATTATTTCTTCACATATCTCAAAAATAAAAACACATATCTATGTTAACATTTTTCTATTTTCATCCCATCCACAAGACAATTTTGCACACTCTGTTCTCCTTTTCATTCTAAATAAATAATAGTAGCAAAAAATAGTGAACACAAAAACTGAGTTGTTATGAGCATGCAACAGCTACTATATTCAAAATAACGCGTGTAAAATTTACCACCATTGGCCATGAGTACTACTCGGAATCCAAATCTTAACAATCGCTTATTTTTACCAACTTGTTTATATTGTTCCATAATTCAGTTTTTTTTCAATACATCTTTAGTTTCTATTGCCACCTTCCTAACTCCTTAACCCACCACCTTTTTTCTTTGATTTTTTTAACCACCCTCTACCGCCGCCGCCATAATAATAACTTCTCTCCTTTTCTTTCTACTGAAGAATTGGTACATATGTTGGTTTAATTTAATACATAGTTTCTTTTACTATATTAATATTTTATATGGAGAATTTTGGACGGAGTATGAAGAAAACAGAGAATAATAATATACATAGAAGAATAGAAACTTCTTGTATTTTATTATAATATAATATAATAATAACAAGAGGGAGGAGACATTATATTGAATCGGTGTGTTTAATCTCTTGAGGGAGAGTTTTGCCGCTTATTGTGGTTCTCTCTAACTCAAGAGATTAATATCTGCAGTTGCAGGTATCTGATTTATACTAAAAATATGGAACATATGACAAATATTGGAGATGGAGTGAATGATGAAAATGTGTTGTTTGGAATGATGGAAAGCGCTGGCGGTGGCGGTGGTAGCGGTAGTGGTGGTGGTAACGATGACGTGAGTTTGAAGAAAGGTCCTTGGACAACAGGTGAGGATGCAATTTTGATAGATTATGTAACAAAACATGGTGAAGGGAATTGGAATGCAGTTCAAAGGAATACAGGCTTGAATCGTTGTGGGAAAAGTTGTAGGCTTAGATGGGCTAATCATTTAAGACCTAATTTGAAAAAAGGTGCATTTTCTCATGATGAAGAGAAACTCATTGTTGAACTTCATGCTCAGTTTGGTAACAAATGGGCTAGAATGGCTGCATTGGTAAATTAAACCCTAATTTTTTTCTTTCTCTTTATTAGTCTAAGCAAAAACTATTTATGAATTGCGATTTTTTAATATTTGTGTTCTTCGAAATTTTGTAGTTGCCGGGAAGAACAGATAATGAGATCAAGAATTACTGGAACACGAGAATCAAACGTCGTCAACGACAAGGACTTCCTCTTTATTCGGACGAACATGATCGTCCGAACACACCAACAACACCTTCACCGTGTGTTACACCAACCGGATCAAACCTTAACAACAACATCACGCCAAAATTCGAGTTTTTCAACCAATATCATCCACAACAACATCATCTTCAACAACATCAACAAGTTCTTCATCCTTTGTCTCCAACACCAACTCATCATCATTCTCCTCTCTCTTCACCACTCCAACATAGGCAACAACAACATCAACAACATTCTTTTTCTCCCCACACATTCTTAGACACTTCATCACCTTCTTCGTCGCTTTCGCCACTTTCCTTCACCTTTCAAAGACCTGCACCACTCTTATCTACGCCGCTTCGCTTCAAACGCTACCGATCAACACCAAATTTCGGACTAATCCCGAATTCCATGACACAAAACTGCTCTTCTTCATTCAATGATCCTTCTTTAACTTCTCATCATCATAATAATCATCACGATAGCTTCCGATTTCCAATGCAATACAACTCAAGTTTTTCTCAATATTTTCATACTCCTTTATTAGAATCCGACCTCGGAGTTTCTTCTTCTTCGTCTTCGCCTTTCTCAACGAAGCTAGAGCTACCTTCAAACCAATATCTAAGATCACACTCAGAACAAGATATTAAACCTAATATTGATTTCAATGATCCAAATAATAGTATCTTAATGGGAGATATTTTAATGGAAGCACAAACCCTAGCATCTGGCCAAAATTCAAAGAAGAGAAATTACTTAAGCTTGAATGAAGGAAATGATATCTTTAATGCATGTCAAAGCATTGATGATTTTACACTAAGCTCTATTTATTGGCCTTCTAATTCAGGTTAGTAATAATAATAATAATGTTATATTTTATGTTTATGGTTTAGGGTTTTTTCATAGATAATTTATTTTGTAAATTAATAAATTATTAATTTTATGACTTATTAAATTTGATTGATTTATATATAGGTCAAAAACCAAAGGAAGAAGCACCAGATCTAAGCAAATTCATGGATGATGAATTGTCAACAATGCTAACAGTGATGCCTTCATCAACAATGCAAAATCAAGATTGGAATAATAATAATGATAATAGTAATAATAATAACAATGCATTAGAAGTGGGCAATGTTCAATCTTCTAGTGGTGTGATGGGAGATGAAAATTTTGGACTTGATATTAAGCCAATAGCTTCATTGTTTCCTCTTACAAATACTACAAACCATGATGATAGTAATGAAAACAATGGTTGCTATACTTGGGACAGTTTATCTGGACTATGTTGAGGTTGATATGTATATATGTGTATCCATATTGTAATGGTTTGAAATTTCATTAATAAGATAATTTTAGATTGTGGTCTTTTCAATTAAGTTTGGTGGTTGGGAGAAATTGTAAATGGCGTTGCAAATATAATAAAGACAAAATTTAGGGTTTTTTTGTGTGTGTGATTCATAATTTAAAATACCTTTTTTGTTATTTTGTTATTGTAAAAAAGTTTGAACAAAATTGTAGATTTAAAGAAATCAGAAGGAATTTGTTTTGTAACTATAATTGCCTAATGAATATGAACATAACTATTACCAAAAATTTAGCGATAGATTACTAATTAAACATTATATGTATATAAAAATTAACATTATATATTTAGTTAAATCAAATATCTAACGAAATCAAACTCATAATAGAATTTTTAAAATATTATTATATTGTTGAAAAATATTAAAGTGATAACTATATTATGGTAATGATATTTTCTTTGTAAAAAATGTGAAAGTATTATAAAGAAGAAGAAAGCCACGTTCAAGAGAAAGAAGTTGCAAGATATAATATTGAAATTAGAATTTTTTTTAAAAGTAAAAATAATGATATGTAAAAAAAAGGTTATAATTAATATGAATTATATTAGAAATATTGAAAATTAATAGTAATAAATTATGAGAAATTAAACCATTCTTATAAAATGAAAAGTTTTTAGAAGGAATTAAAGAGTATTAAAAATAACTATTAAAAAAAAAAAGAGTCATTAAAATAAATAAAAAAATCTATTAATTGAAAAGTCACGTATTTGTGACGTATCGGAGACGTATTGTCATCGTATCAGAATTTTTTAATTTATTTTTTAAGATAAATAAATTAGGATATTTTTTCGATACATATTGCCACCATATCGAAGTGTATTGATGTATCGGTATGTATCAGATACGATATGATGGAGTTTTTGAAGTATCCGCACTTAAACTCCAGATACAAAATAATAACTTGATAATAATATGGTTGGATTTATTTCAATGATAAAATAATATAAATAGATAAAGTAGTGAGTCAAAACCCACCAAAAATAAGAGAATACAGATAAATTGACACAAGAAGTGCTAACAAATAAAGGAAAAAAAAATCAAAAATCAAGAAGCTAAAACCAAACAAGATAAAATAAAAAGGAGAAAACCATCCTTGAAGAATAACCATGTTCTTTGATATCCATCCAGCAAGTAAAAATGTTAGACCTCAGACCACCAACGCCACCATCAACATACCATAGATCTAAAAAAAAAATCTAGCCAATAACCTCTAAAACAAGTCTAAGCCTTTTATTTGTTATTGATTAAGATACAAGATAGGACTCTGAAATCAATCGTAGAAAAAACCGAGTTCGCCGCTGACATGCCACAAAATTAGTTTCAAGCAAAAAAAAACTCTTTTTCTCCAACTCTTTCATGTTTGTTGAACAACTAGAGAAATGTTTATTATTATGCCCTAACTAGATAGACCACACTACAACATGCCGAATTGAAGTAAAACCTGCTCTCATCTTAGCTATATTTTCTAGCGAGATGAAAAACAAAAACAAAAATCTTAGGATCCCTTAGGAGAACCACTTGTCACCCAAGCCACTTAAATATCTAATACCAAACAATAGAAGTTAAATTACTAGTAACAAACAAAATATAGACGTATTCTAACAAACCCCAATACAAGATAAATAAGATCCCACGTAATTCTAATAGGTTCTCTCTGATGGGTGAGATTATGGACACGAAGAGGTTTAACGGGGGAGGGGTTGAATAAACCATTTTTTCCTTTAAGACAATTTAAAAAAAAAATTTAGGTCCCATGTACGAAATCAAATATTTTAACAAGTGCGGAAGCAAAACACAAAAATAAGAGAGCTTGGAAGCATCTCAATCAATTAAGTCATATGAAATAACACATGATGTTCACTATGCATTTGATTGCTTCAAATGCAAGTCAATTACAAGATTACTCAAGTAGCTTTAAACAAAGCTATTTCAAAATAATTAGCATATATGTTCTAACACGACACAATTGAATTCATGATACTTCAATAAGATTGATACATCACAGACTTAAGCTTATACATTAAATTTCTATAAGAAAAGTCTAACTTATGTGGCATACAATCAACGCAAAGATGCAATAATGCTATAGCATAATGATGAATACTAAAAAATTAAAAGATGTAAGGGAAGAAGAAAAGATACACTAAGATATATAGTGGTTTGACTATCGTCCTCGCATTGCCTACTCCACTCTTCAATGGTGTTGAGAACCATTGGAAAATAATCACGATCTTCCACTATTTCTATAAGTTGATTACAAGCATTTTGGTTACAATAAACTATCAAACGACAATTTTCTCTGTTGATGCATATACTCAACTGCTAACAAAAAACAATATCTATAAAAGATCTTGATCCAATAACCTCGCTATCCACAATAATTCTGCTCCAAGTATTCATATGTGGAAATCCACGTGATCCCACCGATCTCTTGTCTGAGCAATTGCCATAGTCAAGTGTTGATTGGATAACTCCCAACTTTTTATGCGAGCAATGTTTCTCCAACAACACCAAAGAGGGATAACTTCCATCCCCGTATTACGCATAATTGATACTAGATCCCGCCAAAGTCTTCCCTAGAGTATAATGGTAACTCTATTCTTGATGAATAACAAAAACATCGAACAAAATTAAAGAAATGATACCTGCACCTGTTACAAATAGCAAACTTCACACAAAAACATTGGATATCCTAATGTACCACTAGTCTCCCTCAACACTCAATCTTTTGAGATGAAGGTCCTTAGCAATGGAACAAGACTAAGGATGATGATGCTGAACAGTTTCAGAATATTTCACAAACAATCTACAAACACAAGGTGTTAGTTAAGGGTTTTAGATGAAAATGAATGTAAAACACACACACAAGGTTCTCTCAAGTTTCTAGATGAATGGGTCTTGGCATTGATTTTTATCAAGAGATTGATTAATCATGAACAACATATCAAGATAAATCAATTTCCCCTCTTTAATTATCTCAAATATAACAACAATTTCACAAGAACAAGATGCAACAAAAAAGAGAATGAATTTGACATGAATTCATAATCAAGATGTTGTTCTAGTGAAGAAGAAAAAATAATTATCGTGATGGGTATAGACACACTAAGAATAGAAGACAATTACTCTTTGTCTCTATGGGTTTCTCCGTAGGTTTTAGTAATTCGACTAACCTGTTTTTCATCTTGGGGTCCAGTTTAGCACTGATGTACGTAACCCTTTTCGTGGCTCCGTCTCCGAGATCAATTTCTTCTAATGGATCCTGAGCTAGCATCTTTGAGCTTGATGATCCTGGATCTTTCTCAAATCCCAAAGGCTCTTCATCGTAGATAGCGTCTAGCCTTTGGTTTAGCATATCCTCGTGTACCTGTTCTTCAGGAGGTTCAAGCATTAAGTTTGCCCCCTGTCCTGTATCATTCAATATAATACTTTGGCCTCTATAGCCATATCAATAATTTCGGCTTCGAGAGCCGCTATTCTTTTGTTCTCAGCCATATAGGCCGAAATCTTTTCTAAGAATGAAGACTCAGACATAATCAATGTCTTCGTTCCAGCCCGAAGGCCGTATTCTTGTTGATTCTTATTCTTCAAGGTCTCCCATGATTTCACGATCCCATTGGAAACCATTTGGGTGGAGAGTAAAAAAGTACAGAGCATTCTTGTTTGGGGAGTAAGCATCTTCAGCTGGGCTATATGGACTTATATTCCCATATTCCTGTCGAAATTTGCTTTATCCACCTGGTTTACTTCACTCATGAAGTAACTTTGATCAGCCTTTATGTTCTCCACTATGCCATATGTTCTCCAAATAGACATCCTCTGATGCATAGTCGAAGGTACTGCCCCAACACCGTGGATCCATTCCATTCCAAGGAGCAAATTGTAATTGGCCTTCGATGGAACCACCATGAACATGGTAGGCCTTGTGATTAATCCCACAGCTAAATCCACTTGAATAACTCCCAAAGTGTGTCCTATTTTTCCTTCATAGTTCGATAGAACCATGTTATGAGGTTTCACATCTGTATCGAACATTCCTAACTTCTTCAACATGAATTGAGGAATGAGATTCACTGCCGCTCCTCCATCCACCAAAACTTTATTCACTCCCACTTGTTCTATTTTGACCCTTATATAGAGGGGTTTGAGATGATTCTGAATTCCTTGATGTGGTCGCTCGAACTGGGCATTTTTCTCTTTGATGGCATCGTTACTAAGGATGTAGTAACACACGGGTTTATGTTTCTCTATCTCTGCTATCTCAACCTCATCATCATCATCAATCTCGGTTTCTAGGTTGTATTCGTGTGGTAACACGGAGACCACATTGCAGGAATTCATGTGCAAATACGAGACTCCATCAGAATCAAAGTCAACAGTAGGTATATCGTCTTCTCTCATTTGTTCTTCCTCAACTTTATTATAATCCATTTTGCCCCCAGCAGGGAATAGCTTTCTTCCTACAGGAGGTTTGGTTGAATGAACCTTCATTTGCGAAGGTTCTTGTGTTGCTGGACTCTCTGATGTCAATCGAAGCCGTTTCTTTTTCTGCTTTCTTCAGCCTCTAGTGCCTTCTCCACTAGGATCTTGACATAGGGTTCTTACTCCTATAGTTCCCTAGTCTAACGGCTTCCCTCTCTGATGCCTGAAATTTCTTTCTATAAGCCCAGGACATTCTTCCTCCATTATCGAAGTTCCTCCACTTATCTTTCTTTGGCCCCACTTAAACCCATTTGTGCTCTGAGACCTCTGATGGTACTTTGAAGGTAACTCTTCTTGCTTTTGGATGTGGACTATCCTGTCTTCTTGGGATCCCCCTCTTGTCAAAAATGTAAAGGTATGGATTTCTCCTGCGGGCATCCCAAATCTGATTGGAAGGGATTCTTTCGAAGGATCCTGACAACCTTCGATGGTAAATTGCCCCACATTTGGCCCACATCTGAGACATACCAAGCATTCAGTTTCGTCTTTGTGGCAACGAACGAGAAAACCTAATAGGCTTTCCCTAGGTTTGGGATACACCCCCAGCAATTCACCTTCCTTCCTCCAGTTTCTGTTAGTCTTGGTACGCTGCCACCTTTCATAGTCTGCAGCCACCCTTGGATTCACTTGTATGTTGCATCTAGGGCATAACAGCATTTCAGAACTTTGTTTGTGACATCTCCAGAGGTATTCTTTCAGAGATTCGTCAGGTTTGGGGTGATGGGACTGCACCCCCTTTTTCTTCAAAGAAATTTCAACTTCCTCCATTTCAGGGGTTGAATGGTCCAGATTAACCATGTTGACGTCTAAATTGGCGCCATGAGCAATTGGCATTTCTTCAAACTTCTTCCTTAAGCCTTAAGTAGCCATAGTTGTCTCCCTAGCAAGACCTTCAGTAGTCTTTGGTTCGACTGAAGCTTCAGATGTGACATCCTCCTTAAGGTCATCAGTAACCTATTCTCCAATTTGGACATCTTCTTCATCTCCTATGATACCTCTTGCTTCAACTTCGACCATGTCAACCATGTTGATCTCGACAGGCTCAGTGTAACTTGTGTCAGCAATATTGAGGGGATTGACGTCTATCTTCATCTGATTTTTTCCTTTGTCTGCAAACTTCAGACGCCCTTCCTCGATCGCATTCTGGATAAGATTCCTGAAAAGGAAACACTGTGAGGTTTTGTGGCCCAAAAAATTATGGTATTTACAGTAGCCGCTCTTCTTCCGTTGCTCAAACGGAGGAATCTTAATATTATGAGGCAACACCATTTGGCCATCTTTTATAAGCGAATCAAATATTTCACACATTTAATTACATCGAATGTGTATGTTTTTTTAGGAAACTTATCATTCTTTTCAATTTCAACGGGATTTTTCCCATTTGATGGTGTAATCATCTTGCAGGTATAAGGACCTACTTCTTTTAATTCGGCTAGATCTACTTCGAAATCTTCGAAACCATATTGGTCCCCGAAGGTCGCTGGTTCTCCTTCGTCTACTTCAACGTAGGTAACCCTCTCTTTTTTATAACTTTTATTTGCTCTAGCCTTCTTAGCTTTTAATCTTTTGACCTGGCGAACTCTATCAGCCAATTGGGCCACATCTCGCATATATTGAGTGTCCATTTTCTTCCTGATGGAGTAATATAGACCTCCAGCGGCCATTTCGACTAATTCGTGTTCAGGTACCACCGTGAAACATCTAGCTTTTAGCAAACGGAACCTGTTCAGATATTCGTCTATATGTTCAGTAAACTTCCTCTTAATACTGGGCAATTCTTTGAGACTTATCTTGGTTTGACCCATATAGAATTGTTCATGGAACAATCTTTCTAATTGTGACCAAGTATCTATGGAGTTTGGTGGTAGTGTTGTGAACCATGTGAAAGCGTTCTTGGTTAGAGAATTGGGAAAATACTTCATCCTCAGATACTCATTGTTCGCCAAATCTCCAGCCTCTGTCATATACCTGGCTATGTGCTCTGTGGTAGATTCACTAGTATCACCTGAAAACTTGGTAAACTTAGGGACCTTGCGACCCCTAGGTAATTCAGCTTGTAAGACATAATCAGATAAAGGGGATGTATAATTTGGCCTCCGAAGTTCGGTATTTAGACCATTTTTGGCCATAATCCTCTCTATCATAGTAATTAGATTTGTCTTCATCTGATTATTTTGCCTAACCCTGTGAATCACTTCGTCAACATTTTGGTTTCTATCAACTATTACTACCCTCCCAGGTTGTTCTTCAGGGGTTTCTGGTTGAACTATATGTTGTTTTGCCCTCAAAGTTTCCATTTTGGGGGGTGGTCTTGGTGGTCAAACTTGATTTATGGTTGGTTCATCCTCCTGGGTAACTATTTGGTTTGTCCTTCGACGCACCGAAGTCTCAAGAGCGCCTAAAAAGTTTATTATTCGACCCATCTATGCTGACAATTGTTGGCATGTCTCAGAGTTATCTTGGTTGGTTTTGTTAATGTTCTGTATTAAAGGAGAAAAGATAGCTCTCATTCCGCTGGCCAATAAACCTACCATATCTTGATTACTAGCGTCCATTTGTTGTCGGGACGCTACTTGATTATTCGTTGTTAACGTGGGTATGACGTTTTGGCCTTGGACATTTTGTCCCAAATTATTCACGCCAGAACCAGAATTTTGGAATGGGGTAAAAGCTGACACGTTTGGTGCTGGATAAACAGGTATACTACTACTTAAACCCGCCATGTAAGAACATGGCATCCCGTAGGGTGGGTCTCTCCATTGTCTCTGGTTTCCGAATCCTTAATTCGGTAGGGGTGTCCCCTGAGTACCAAATTGTGGTATTGGACTCACTTGTGCATTTGACGGAGTATTTCTAGCAGCAACAGATGTTGAACTATTTCATTGGATCGTTCCTGTAGACCCAGGAATTGGACCAGTTGTGGCCACAGAGTGCGTTGGCGCAGACATGGCCTGTGATTGGGCATTGGGACCTGTAGTGTTTGCTGCACTATCATTGTTATTTCCCGATCCCTGTGGAGGATCCTGTTGTCCTCCTCTGTTAGTGTTGTTAGCCATTCTCTTAGTATATTTCCTCATAGGTATTGGTTGGTTATTATCGAAAGTTTTACCACTCCTAAGGTTCGTACAACGCAGAAGGTAATGGAAACACTAAATCTACAAATTGAAATGAAAAACACTTGAAAATAACACTATGACACAGTCCCACCGGGTGTGCCAATTTGTTTACCAGTAATTTCTGACAAACAACCACTAGTCCTCCAAAATGTCTAAACAATCTGGTTACTCGTAGGATCGACTAGATTGATCCTAGGACATTGTCGAATAGTGTTTTAGTGATTTGATTCATATTCAATAATCTTTCTAATTTGCAGAAATATACAACTTTCTAATGTAAATTGCAAAAAGTAAATGACTTTGAAACGAAACAAAGCAAACGTATAAACAAAGAACTGTTAAATATAACTTTGCATTAAACAAATAACATGAAACGCAAATACGATGTTTTTCACACATACATTGTTTCAGCAAAGACTTTTTTCTCTCGCGCCGGTACTTCGAGTATTTTTGTGAATTTTCTGTATATTGATTTGAACATCCTAAACTGAACAATAGTACTCCTATTTATACTACTTCGACCATAACGGTCATTACATAGATGTCTGCCACGTTCGACGTTTCGAACGTTTTACTTTACTTCAGATGTTCCTACGTGTTCGCTAGACGAAACCGCTCCATTTGAATTTCAAATCTTCCCGCTCTAGTGTTTCGACTATACCAGCGCCTACGTCAAAGGATACTTGTCAAATACTACCAATATTACTCTTGGTCGAATAATACTTCTTCCAAAGAGAAAAAACCTTAAATAGCTCTATGAAAACTCTTCCTTCATCATAATCCAACACTTCAAGGTATCATAATCCTTTAGTCGAAATCTTCAGCTAACAGTCAATTGCATTTGCAGCCAACGCAAGAATGTCGCTGGTAACCACTTCTAAGGTCTCATGGAAGCCAAACAAGGATTGCATTTGTTTTTTCTATCGGATCCAATTCTTGCCGTCAAGCATTGTAAGAGAATTCAGAATGCCCTTATCACTAGCCATCTTCGCAGCGGTTGATTCACTTGCCCTGGAAACACGATCTCTGACGTGAAGTTCTTGAAAGACAATTTTAGTGAAGAGAGAAAGACAGAATAATATAGGAAATATGAATTATATTATTCACTTGATTGAATTGTACAAAATAAAGATACATACTATGACTATTTATATACAATCTTAATTGGGCTTGAGTTAACACAATTTGCATTATATTTAAATATTAGATCTAATCAAATCTAATCTAATATTTCAACACTCCCCACCCTCTATTAGCTTCCTTGTAAAATTTTTTACCGTTAACTCTTTTAACCTTTTAATGTTTAATTTAAATATAAACAATATATTAAAATATAAGCATTTTTTAGTACAAATGTGTTAGAGTTAGAGGTAACTTTGTTAATATTTTCATTACTAAGTAATTGAAATAAAAAAATAGTTTAGATAATACAATTCTTTTATGAGACTTGCTATGCTTACAAAAAAAAATCTAACACCATATGTGATACACCGTATCAAATACACATGGTCCCATGCAATTGTTTGTGTAAGCAAAAATAAAAAATAATAATTAAACATTTTAGAAAAAAAAAAGTATTATTATACGGTTTGAATGTCACAATTAGTGTAAAAATAGCATACTTGTGTTAAAAAGCATTTCTTTTCAAATCATACTTGTATTTAGGGAGAGGTACTACTAATAGTTATTAACTTTTATACAATTTGTTTGATGTAATAAAAGAAGTGAAATGCTATTTTTACCAAATTGTACACTTACGTAAATTAGATCATAAATATATACTCAATAATTTTTTAATAATTTTTTTTCTTACTTTAGCAATTGTGAAGGGTAAAAGATGTGTATGTATATGGTGTAAAAGCATTTAGTGTAGAAAGAGAGTGTATACATAGTCTACCTTAATTTAAAAATATATTATGATTGTTTTTGAATTCAAATCATTACTTTATAAAGAAGCAACTTGTGAAGAGTAGTGAGAGGAACTTGAGAACAACCTGCTTTTGATGGAAAAAATTTGCTACTCTGAAGCTAAAGCTTGGAAGCTTGGAAGTTTTCACTGTGGTTGTATTGCTGTTTGATTTTCAATTTATTTTCCATAGAGCTGAGTGTGAGAGCTTAGTCCTTCATATGTGGAGCTTTTTGTAGTCGGTCTCTGTCGTTTCTCGGTGCTGACATTGGCAGGTGTGGAGTTTGGTGGTGATATTCTGGTTGTTGCGGTTGTTTGGAGCAACTATCTATTTCTGATGTGATTTGGATTTTGCAGTTTTACAATTGGCTTTTGGTGTTTAGATAATGCATATCATATTGTTTTTAAGCTTAATGTAGATTTGATTTTGGTGGTATGGGTCTTAGCTCATTGTTTTTCTTTCTAAACTAATCTAGCAGTAGTTTTAGATGCTATTAGCATACTGTATTCTTGGTGCAATTTTGTTCTTGTTGCTTGGTTCTAGTGTTTTTGTTGCATTTTTGTTCTCCTTCTACGTTATAATGAAATATTCTTTTTGGCTTATGTTATAAAAAAAAGAAGTGTGTGTTAGGATTTCTGAGTTTATTATCAAATTTCAAATAAAAAAGTATTTATTATTAATAAGTAAAGACAAATTTCTTTACTCCAAATTAATTACAATTCATTTAAATATTTTTTATTTGCACAATTTTAATACATTTATCGAATATAAATAGACTTAGAAACACATAATTACCAATGATGCATGCATGCAAACATACACACAGATAAAGCAATAAAGCAACAAACACCCAAAGACACAAACAAACGCAAGCTAGGATCGACTCGCAGGGATGGACCAACAAGAGGTCAACACCCAGATGGACCAGCAAGAGGTCAACATCGTCCCCAGCAGAGTCGCCAGCTGTCGGGCCTAGGATTTTTATCCGAGTCACGAAGGGGAGCCGGCGGAACATAAGAGTCGCCATCAATGTCTATTTATCCCAAGAGGGAAAGGAAACACCAAATAAACATGCGAAAAGGAAAGAACATGTTCACGCGACCAAGAAAAACGGGTAAAGGAGTCGGTTACGCGAGGGGAAGGTATTAGCACCCCTCGCGCCCACCGTACTCGACGGTACCCATTTAGGATTGTTGTTATTCTAAGGGTGTAAGATAAAGTCTAAAGCTATAACAATGCATGCGAAAAGGAAAATAAGAAAACGTGAGGAAAAGAAAGGAATATTTACAAAGATATGCTCGATTAGGCCCCACACCTCAGCCTACGTATCCCTTTTAAGGAATCAGAGCAGACATAGTTCGGCTCACACGTTTTGGTTTGTTTTGTGTTTTTTAGTTGAACAATGCTAAGTTCGCATTCTACCTGCGGCTCGACCTTTGGAGACTCACGCAACCGAAGTAGAAAGGATTTAACAATGCTCTTAGAAGCGAAAAGCCGAATGGCGAAAATAAGTGTTGGTTTGTGTTTTTTTACCTTGATTAAGGGTTTTTGTATGATTAACATGCTTTACAAGAAAGAAAAACAAAATAGTATTTTAAAAAGCGGGATGCAAAAAGGGGGAAGAAAAAAGTCTAAGGGAGACTAACTTATATAATGTTAGCATACAATGTTGTTCCTATGTTATGGATTCACAAAGAGGGAGTGAACTACCTATGTTAGCATACATGGATAGCAACCTAAGGTCTATATAACTCATCTCAAAAGAGTCCGAGTCGGATCCTATAGGAAAGCGTGTCAAACAAGCAAACAAGCAAGCAAACATAAAGAGCTTGAGGAGTATGCACTCGCTCAAGTAGCAATCAACATACCGAGGTCATGTGCCACCAAGGTGGTAAAGAGGGGAACGGAGTAACGATATCATGTCATCGAAACCGACAAAGGGACACCTAATCACGATATCAAGTCATCAAATAGGATAAAGGGGGGCTAAGTGACGATATCATGTCAACGAAGCTAGCAAGCTGTAGGAAAGTAGTGTGCTCTTAACCATGGTATCATGTCACTAGACAAGAAGCGCAAATGCGGGGAGAAATAGTAAATTGTGCGTGCGTGCACAAAACATCAACGTTGGTCGACGCGAGCTAGACAAAACGTGGGGGTCCGACTACAAAACCCTTTCCCACTTGCCTTAGTCAGGTCTTAGTGACTCGATACTTGCTCCTATAGCAGATCTTGACACTGGTTCAGAGCCTCAGCGTGAGATGCGAGCATAAGAACGACACGGACTAGAAATTGCCAGGGTCAATTATGAACCCTCACTCCGCTTACCTTCTTTGAGGACTTAATTAGGGGGAATTGGGAATGGGACGCCTCTTTTGAGGTCTTTGGCACAAAAGTAAACAAGCACGTACATGACCTCTGAAGGAGGACTTTCATAAAAATGCCTGCAAAAACGAAACGGCTGGGACTCTAGCCTAAGAAAGCGATAAAGTGCGGAAGAAGTAAATCGGTCTAAGAAATATACCAAACGGATATCAAAATTCGTTAATAGAAACGCAAGCAACAAAGAAACCCAGACATCTCGTACAAGGTAGCATTAATAACACACAATGTCAAAATATGCGTTGAAGCATCAAACCAACATAATCGGTGTGTGTTAGACACAACCGAACAAGTATCCTGCAAGAAAACCAACAGTCCAGACAAAATACAATGTACAAATATACGCCTCATCATGAGGGCAAAAGGATGCAACACGGAAGATGGTACCTCACACATAAAGCGGAGTACCGAAATATCGACACATGAGAAAAGTGGTATCCACAAATAAAGTGGAATACCGTGCAAATAAGCGGCATCGAAATCCCTTTGGTAATCTTTGTACAAACTCAACAAACAAGTTAGTAATAACAAGAAAGCAACCGGAAGTTGCATCATCGGCCTATAACACAAAATTCAAGTAGTGGCACAAAACATGAAAATCAGTTATATCAAAACGCAAAGTATGCACAGAATGGATCCGAATCAAGCAAACTCAAGTGCATTAGTACATAATTTCTAACTAAATATGAATACAAGTCAAATGAAAGTCAAAGCGACACGGTACATGTCAATCGGAGTCAAAAACCGCAAAATCGGGAAAAAAGTGTAAAAAATTATCAACCCAAAATTAAATGAAAAATTACATGGTTGGTTGCAAACGCGTCAACGGACTCAAAAACGAACTCGGTTTGAATTAATTCCACCCAGAAGTGTGACTTTTAGGCCGTTTTCGATTTTTGGACAATAGCGAAATCAGTAAAAAAAAGTTATCCAAAACCGGATGAAAAGTACACTAATGACTCCGAAATCATCGAGAAAGTTAAGTTTCATTAATCACAAGTGTCAAAACTCATCACGGTTAGGAAATTAGAGCAAATTTGCATTTATGTCAAGTATTGAGAAAAAAACTAGAATTGTGACATTTTCTCATACACTCAAGCTTTTATGTGTGTCAAAGGAGTTTGTAAGGCATCTTGAGTCTAGAGAAATTGTTACAACTCATGGAAATAGCCTATGTTAGCAAAGGATATCAAGTATCAACACAAACTAACAAATCAACATCTTATGTCAAAGTTGGAAATATTAGGCAAACATGAGAATTAGCATATATTGTTAGTAACAAATACTTTGAGGAATGTATGTTAGTTAGCAATGTTATGTTAGTAGAGATTATGTGCACCAAATGAAACTAACAATATCACAAGAACTCACAAATTATGGAGACATGAGATTTAGTGAGCAAAGTTGGAAATTGGCAAGAGTTAGTAGCAAACATGAGAAACTATGCTAAGTGTTAGTAACGAAAGTTAGTACACCAATGAGCAATGGCATAGAATTATCACATTAAGGCAACAAGTCACAAATCCGGAAATTAGTGAGCCAACACAACTCATAGAATTCAAGTAATGGTATTATCTAACAATTAGCACAAAAGGATGTTCAAAGTTTAGCATGAATGAGCTCAAGTCATTTTGGCTTGGAAAAAAGTGATATGTCATGCTTTTAGCTCAAGCTCACTTTTGTCAAACTTTGACATCAACACCACACACACATCCAACAAGCATAATCCGAAAAGTGATATAATATGCAACCACACAAAGTTAGTAAGCAACACATATTCCATTAGCTTGACACTTCGACACAACACAATTAACATATGGATTTTCAAGCTTCATAACAAATGTTAGTAAGCATCACAAACATCAATCCGAAAAAAGTTTTTGATAATTAACATAATCTAGCCAATGCCAGATATATCCATCTCAACAATCACAAAATCAATGTAATGCCACAAGTTTAGAGAATTAATCCTATGTCCAATATTTACTCTATGTCAACATACTAGTTCTATGAGGAATTATAACAAGCACTTAGAGTGCACAAATTTTCTCAAGTATCTACATCACAAATCCTATATTAATTCTACCCATTCTTACAAAAGAGATATAGATCTAAACTCACAATAACAATTCTAATCACAATTCTATCAAATCAACAACAAATTTCCACATGTTCTCAAAATTAAACGTTAGGATAAAGTGAATTACCACAAATGGAGAAGAGAACTTGAGATGATGTGATTCTAATGATGATGAAGCTAGCGCCGAGATAAGCAAGCCGGAAGGAAGGAGCTCGACACGATGATGCCGATATCGGAGGGAGCTCCATCGCGCTCTTCGGCGGTTGACGGAGAGAGTCTTGCGCCGGACTGGCCGTGGAAGGCGGAGGTGTGCGCCGGTTCGGTGAGATCGCCGATGAGGTGATCCGGTTCCAATTCGGTTGAGAGGAGGAGAATGATTCTTGCTTTTGTGATTTTTTGTTGGCGAATTGATGAGTTTGTGAGTGTTATGTGAGAGATTGATGAGAGATTAGAGAGAAGGTTGAGAGAATGGAGAGGAGAGTTTGAGAGAATGAGAGTTTGAATCTGATGAAATGAGAGTGGTTGATGACAAAATAGGAGGGAAAAAGTATATATAGTGTGGTGGAAATCTGAAGAGAAAAACGGTAAAAATGATTATTCGCCGCTTAAATGAAATGACACAGTGTTCGGTGCAAAATTCTAACCCGACGGGTTATGTGAAAATGTCTGCGGCTGAGTCATGGACGCGTTCTAAAAAGAACGGAGACAATTGAATAAAGGGTTAAGTATGTTTTTAATCCCTATAAATATGACAACTTTCAATTTTAGTCCTTATAAAATTTTTCTTCAAACAATTTTTCTTCAAACAATAGTCCTCGCAATATTTTCCGTCACTATTTTTAGTCCCTCCCGTTAGATTCCACTAACGGAGGCTTACGTGGCACGCAACGTGTCTCGCCACATCAGTTAAAGTCAACACTAGAAAAAAGAGACATATTGCGGGGGTTTTAAACCCCCTTTAAATAACATAAAAAACAATAAATTTTCAAAAGCAATTAATGAAACAGTTGATAGTAAAATCTTTGTTACGCTCATTCTTCAGAGCATCTAACTTATAAACCTTCATTACACTCACTCCTCTTTGCATATTGTTAAGATAAATAATATTTGTATTAACTAATTGGTTAATTAGTTTTAACTAATTAGTTTAGTCTTAACCAATAGGATAGCTTTCCCTCTTTTTTCTCTCTTTTGAACCTTTGTATATAAACTCTTCTCTAACACTTTGTAAAACTGCCGCATAAATCATAACATCTTCTAAGAGTTGACTTTTCAAATTTACACTCATTCGGGCACGAGTCTATCATAATAAATTAATAAGTGCCATGAATGTAGACACTTCAGAAAACACATGACACAGCGATGAGATCTTAACCTTACAATTTTCACAGCTAAATTAAACAAAAACACAACTGGTTATATGTATTAAACACTAAGAAGTTTATTTCCGTTAAAAAAAATCAAGAATAGATAACCGGCAAAGTAAAAACAGAAGGTTTTAGATAGTAGCTACTGAAAAATATCGTTTAGTTTGTAAGCAATTCTAGTAAAAGAAATCATGCATTTAACTCATATACCAATAGATAACCATTTAAAAAAACATCAGTAGTCTATAGATAACAAGTATAGTGACTATAGGCTTAAATTGCATGCATCAAGAACAATATAGTAAATTAGAAAAAGCAGTGGTGGTGCAAGAACAAACTGTATTCTCTCCATCCTCTTTGGCCACTTATCATCTCATCCATTCTACATCAATATGAAGAAAAATATATACATAAATGTCTAAACTCCAATTCTCTATTATTGGTCAGTTCTTTAAAGCTCCAAATGCACAAATGATATTAACCATGAAGGTTAAAATATATAGATAAAAAAGTATATAGTCCAGAAAAAAGACTCAACACTGGACGTAAGACTTCTATATTTTAAACAAGTCTAAAACTCCTCAAATGTATCAATATGTGTCAATCTTAAATCCCTTCCTTATTAATGTTTTTTTATTATTATTTCAACATTTAGTTTTAAGAGAAAATAGGATACTCCAAAATGAAGATATAATAGGATTAGTTCTAACTCAAGAAAATGGGGATATAGAGAGGAGAAGATTTCTGTAAAGATGTGGCTATATCCTCAGCTAAGTAAGTTTCATGCCTATGCACCTGCTGGTGTCGAAACTTGGCACAAAATTTTGAAACAGCTTTACTTGCAAATTAGTGAAGCCATATTGAAAAATCTAGAACTAGATGTTAAATATGCTATATATGCCACCTCCATAACTATATTTTTAAATGGTATAAGTTTTTTGAAATTTCAAATTCGAACTCCTCCAGCAAATTAGAATCAATACCAAGTCTTGAATGGGTTAGGTTCAGCTCCACCTAAAGGTTGTTATTCTAAAAATATATTGTTTCTAAGTTACTTAAAGGAGGTTTAAAACCCCCGCAATCCGTTCTTTTTTCTTCAGTATTGACTTTAACTGAGGTGGCGTGGTACGTGGCGTGCCACGTATGCATCTGTTAGGGAAATCTAACGGGAGGGACTAAAAATAGGGACGGAAAATATTGCGAGGACCATTGTTTGAAGAAAATTTTTATAGGGACTAAAATTAAAAATTGTCATATTTATAGGGACCTCTAAGATATTTAACCCTTGAATAAAAAATGAGCAAATCAGAAGGGTGTCAGTGTCGAGACGTCACAGACAAAAATTTATTAAGTCAAAATAAATATGGGTATGCATCCTCTAACATTTTGGTGGGAACTTCCCTCTAACTTTGTCTCTATATTTCTCTAAGATTCATCTCTCTTACATCATGTTTCCCTCTCTTTTTCTTCTCTTTCTCTCTTCTCTCTCTTCTCTCTCTATTAAAATGGACTAAAGTTAGGAAAAGTTAGTGGTTTCAAAGTTAGAGAATCCATTTCCGTCAAAATATCATCTTATTTGACGTCTGCTACTCGAACAAGCGACAAGGTCATGCCTTTCAAAATTGAATCTCGTTCTGACTTCAACTATGAACTTGTAGAGCTTTGAGTCGGTGATGTCGTCTTAAAAGATGAGATCTCTCGTATAAAAATTGACCGAGTTATGAATTTTTGAATGTAGCGACGTCACGTCAAATTCTCTGGTTCAACAGTTCCGTTTTGCGAAATAAACCAAAAACGGAAGTCTTCGAAATACCGTTCAGACCCAAAATAGCTTGCGGACTTGAAGATAATGAAAATTTTGATCTTGAGCTTCGAAAACAGGCTCGATATAATAAAAATTGACCGAGTTACGATTTTTGTAAGATTGTGCAGACGGCAGAACGCATCACAAAAATCCTTCAATGTATCACACTTTTGGAGGCCTTCCAATCAGAGTTGGATCTCGGGAAACAAAGACGTTTTGAAGATGGCATTGAGATGGAATTTTGGGCACCGGAACAGCCTCGATAGAAATTTCTAATCTCGAGTTATGAATTTTTTAGTGCTGAAAAAGTGATCGTACAACCCTTAAATTCCAATATAAATTACTTTGTGCAACGTCTGTTAACTTGCAAATTCGGAGATCTTCTTCAATGAATTGACTCTCGGGACAAACATGAAAGTTTGAGAAGACATCAAGCCGGTTCTTTCGACATAAGAATGGTCCATAAATAATGCTCTGGGAATTTATCGTGAATATTTTATCACCCACGAAACAGTGGACAACGCAACCGAAATGGTGAAAACAATTAATTCACATGCTCTTCCTCCGGGCATTGGCTTTCGGGCTAAACAGATGAACTATAGGGGATGCTGAGATTGTTCCAACGGATATAAAAAAACTTTAAACTCTTCTTTGGATCGGAGTTATGAATCTCCCAACTGAACCGCAAAAATGTTACAAAAGGAAGAGGGCAAATTTTGGGGTACAACACATGTCGCCAAGATAGGGTGAGTAAACTGAAATTTTTCTTTTTGCACGTATAACTAAAGGAAATTTTATGTTAAAAGATATATATCTTTGACAGATATGCCAGTTTCGATGGAGATCAAACTGATGATATTTGGAAAAAGATTTGGAGGTTAGCCATACCGAAGAGATATAGGAGTTTCATCTGGATGCTTAATCATGATAGAATCCTTACAAACTTTAGCAAAAGCACAAAAGGATTAGGAAGTGCAGAGTGTATCTTGTGTGGGAACACTTGCGAAATAACTTTACATGCGATGAGATATTGTTCGCGGATTGCTCAAGTGTGGAAAATCATAGTTCCAAGTAATCACATGGTGGATTTTTTCACATTTAATCTTCGAGAGTGGATGAGGCTCAACATTATTAGTATTGAAGCATCATCAAAAGGTTGGAATAGTACCTGGGATATTGCTTGCCATGCATTCTGGACTTGGGGGCAACAAAGAGATGCATGAAGAAGATTATACTAGACCTATGGATATGGTAAGTCAAATTAGGGTGTGGAAGAAAGACTATGACAATGCTATGAAGAAAAATTCTAAGTTCACTGGTAGAGGAGAAGTAGCTAGAGATGATGTTTGGAAACCACCTCAGCATATCATGGTTAAATTGAATATTGGTGGTGCAAGTAAAATAGGTTATTTTGCAGGGTGTGGTGGATTTATTAGAGACGAGAGAGGAAGGTGGATTAGGGGTTTCACAAAATTCTTGGGCATCTGCAATGAAAGTAAGGTGGAATTTTGGGGTGTTCACGAATGTCTAAAACTCACAAAGGAGTTAGGGTTGAAAGATGTAGAGATTAATGTGGACTCCCTGAAAGTTGTGAAAGCTATTGAAGAAGGGAAGACAAATAAGGTGGATTGCTTGGTTTTGATCAAGGAGATTTGCAAATTTATTCAGCATCATGAGACGGTAGTCATTAAACATACGCATAGAGAATCAAATCGTTGCGCGGATGTTTTAGCTAAGGAAGCGTGCAACAAGCGATACTCTTGTGACATGTAGGGTCATCGAATAGTCATCGAAGGCAACATTTGTAAGGATATCTTAGCATTCTTGAAGGGAGTATCATCATTTTGTAGGGTCATCGAGGGACAAGATCATTTTTCCGAAGGCAACTCGAAGGGTCATTGAGGGACTATGATATTTTTGTGTCGAAGGGGCGATGGTGATTTATTTGTAAGCGTCATTTGATAAGATATCCCTACGTTCGAGGGACACGACTATTGTAATCGTAAGGCAACAAGAGAGATTACCCTAGAGGTGTATGTGTGAGAAGTGTGTTGTTTTCAGTTTATTTATCTTTTGAAATTAGGTTAGCTATGCCCAATTTGTTAGTCTTTCCATGCACACCCTAATTACTAACAATTATATACAGCAATAGGCAAAATGAAATAAAGGTCCTAGACTATTAAAAGGCTTAGGGAGCGGGGGTACAGATAATAAAATGGGAAAAAGTAAAATTCTAATTAACTATTACAATCCAGGAGCAGATACAATAATTGGTAAAAAAAATGAGGGAAAGTAAAATCTAAACTATTACAAGGCTTTGATTAACAAACACAATTTTCCAAAAATGAATAATAGGCAGAAAAAAATAAAATAAAAAAGGAATTAGGGTTTGGAAAAAAGTTTTAGGGCTAGTTAAGTTAATTATTAGGTTAAATTAATGAAAATATGACTTATTGTTAACCCCAATTGTTTAACCTATAATTATTAGGTTTAATTATTAGGTTAAACAAATGATCCAGAAACATTCTATGCATTCATACAAACAATAAGGTGTGATCAAAACATTTTGATCCTCACCTGCAATGTTCCGGTTGAGAAAATAATTGGAAAAATAGAAAAATGATTAAAATAAAATAAAAAAATATATATAAAAACCTGATTATAAATCAAATAAAATAAGATCACGAACCTACAATTTTTTTTGGATTTTTAAAAAAAAATATGAAAATAGAAATTAAATCAAATAAAATAGAAAAAAGAGGAAATTGAAATAGTAGTTTCAAAACTCAGCTGATAGGCAGGAAAATTTATCACTGTACTGCGACCGGAATTGCAACCCTGAAAATAAATCAAACAAAATACAAAAAAACAAGAAAAATCCTATCAAGAACACTATACTTGTGGATGGAGAATTAGGAGAGGTTTTGGAGGTGATTGTTGGGTTTTTAAAGAGTTGTTAGTTTTTTGGGAGAAATTGTTTGAAAAACTATAACTGTAAAACTTGCCGAGAGTGAGTCAAAAATTTGTTAGTGTAGTGTAGAAAAGTGTTAAAATTGTTAGTTCCCAAACCTGTGAAAATAGAGTCCTATTTATAGATGATAATTAGGTCAAAAGTTAAATGAAATTAATATATTTTTGGCATGGTTTTGAAGATTGAAATTAATTGAGATTTGATTCAAGTCTTTGTGAGCAAGATTGTGAATCTGAATGGTTTTGTGACTGAGTGCAAGATTTGATTTGAAAAGATTTTATTTATTTTTATAATTTTTGACTATTTTTTTTGCATAAAATAATGATTTTAATGAAAAAAATAATATTTTAAAAAATGCATTAATTAAATATACGAAAATTGAAATTAAAATAATAAAAAATATGATGTTGTAAATAAAAATAAAAAATAAAGTTAGAAACAAAATAAAAGGGAAAAAATGTCATAAGTTGGAAAAGTGAGATTTGAATCCATGACCTTATAATTGCAAGCCTTACTCTCAAATCCTTACCAACTAGGCTATGTTACTTATTTGAAATAAAAAGTCAATTGGAGGTATATGAAGCATAGGCAAATATTTTGCTATTTATTGAAATATAAATAATTTAAGAGTAAACTATTATATTTTAAAATAGGCTTTAAATCGGGTATTTATAAAATTCAAGATGTCAATGTAAATGACCCCTAGATTTTTATTAAAATCCAATTTTAAAATAATTTTGAATATTGAAGATGGTGGGCAAATTTTGGGGTACAACACCAGGATTCTGTGGTTTGGATGCCCAATCACGAAGCAGGGTTTTCGGTAAGTTCCTACGTGAACATTATCACTTCTGGAAAATTGCCCTATGGTCCTCCAAATTATGTTTATGCGGATTGGAAGAGGCTTTGAAAATCTGAAGTTCCTTTGAAGATCAAGGCTTTCGGTTGGAGAATTTTTAGGAGGAAAATTCCAACGAGGGACTTACTTTTGTAATCAGGTTGGGGAATTCTCTGTTCTCTTTTATATAATACAACTTACTTACAAAAAATGTCAATATAGATTATAGGTCAAACAAATTTGATTCACGAATAACGTCGTGTTCAAAGTTAAAGATAAATGCATTGAATAGTTTTAAAAATTGTCAAAAAAGATAAATGCATTAAACTCATGGCTGGAGCAGTTGGGTCAAAAGGGTGGATCTGTGTTGGGTCTGACCCAGACCCAGACCATAGAAATAAAAGCATCAGACCCGATTTTGTTCATTTGAAAACAATAAACTCTCTCTCCTTATCTAATTCTAGCTCTCGTCTCATCTCCCATAACCACTTCAAATCTCCTCTCACCACCATTTCCTACCTTAATCTACCCTCAACCTCACCTTGTTCGCACCACCAAACTCACGACCACTTTATTTTCTTCAAAAACAACAACAATTTCAACCCTCATCTTGGTTCAAAATCGGACCTAAACCTAGCTTCAAACCTTGAATCAAACATCAATCTCACACCTCACTGTTGCAAATCTGAAATTGAACCAACAAAACCCTAATTGCTAACCAAAATCACATCACAGATATGATAAAATACAATCAAATAACATCAAACTCCACCCCTATAGTCCCACACCCCTATTTTATTGTTGCATAGTACAGGGTATAACGAATGTCAACCAATAAACTACACAAATACACGAACAATGGCAAGGCAAATTAGCTTCGAGATGTCTTCAGGTAAGATTATATTGGTCTCCTCTATTCCTCTTCCCTTTAGTTCTTCTGTAGCTTTTGTACTACGGGTCTTCAATATGAAGCTCAGTAAGTGTCAGATGAGTTACTTGAGCTTCAATATAAAGCTCAGTAAGTATTAGATGAGAGCTTTAAGTTAGGTATTAGTAGGGTTTTCTGTGTGTGTATACTGCTCTATGGTTAGCTCAATTTATTGATGAAATAAGGGCTATGATTTCATGTGAAGGAATGAAAATATTCCTTCACTTGTATAGTGATAGGATCTAGTTGGCTATGAGGAATTTCTCCTCAAGATTTTGTGGGACCTTAAGATGAGTTGTGAGGGTAGATTAGAGATTGTTTGATTGGAATTTCTTTCTAGTACATGCCTTCTTTTAGTGCGGAGCCTCCCTGAAATTTCTTGACAAGCCTATTGCTTGTGGCAAAGTTATTAATCCCGGATAGTGCGACCCCCAAAGTGGGAATAACGGGATCCCGGATAGCGGGATAGCACGACCGACATATATATTTTTATATACATTTTCATAAAAATTAGTATAAATAAATAAATTTTAAATTCTAAGTAGTTTTGGTGAAAATATTTTGAATGAAAGAAACCTTAAAATTAAAATAATTTTGTATTTTTGAAAATGTCTAAAAGAAGTATTTTTGTATTTTTGAAAATATTTTAAAGAAATAAAATAAAATAATATTTTTTTTGCTGGCTAACTATTTTTTTCATTTTTGGTTTTATTCATTTAGTTATGAAAATAACATGAAAAGATAAAAAGAAATAAGAGCATGAGTTGGGCTTGTGATGTAACTCAGAACTATGGGTAAAAGCCAAATCTAAATAAAAATACAAGCCATAAAAATTGGATTGGACCGGGTGATTCATGGCCCAGCCTGGTAGCCCATTTTGAAGAGGGAAAAGAAGCAAACCCTAGGATGTTCTAAAGGCTGAAAAATTTACTTTGTACCCCTACAATTGTACCTGTACCCCTACATGAAAAAAAAAAGGACCGAAATACCCTCGAATAAATAGTACATATTTTAAAATTTTTCATTTTTTCTTCACGTTTCAAAAAACAATATTCAAAACACCCAAAAATATATAAATCGGAACACTTTTTTAAAGTCTTCCGGTTTAAAAAAATACATACCGGAACACTTAGAACAAGAGTTCCGGTAATTTTTAAGGTATTTAAAGTGGGGTTTGAAAGTGCAAACCGGAACACTTATTTAAAGTGATCCGGTGGTTATTTTTTTAAAAAAATATTCTAGATTTTACGCAACGTTGCCTAAAGTAATTGACAAATAAAAACGTTGCGTAAAATGTATTGTGACGCTGGTGACACCATAGGCAACGCTTTTGCTCTGTTCCCAGTAACTTTAGGCAACACTTTTAAAACGTTGCCTAAAGTCTAGAATTTTTTTAAAAAAATAAACCACCGGAACACTTTAAATAAGTGTTCTGGTTTGCACCTTAGCACCCACTTATTCAACTTTAAAATTACCGGAAGACTTTAACTAAGTGTTCCGGTATGTAACTTGAAAATTTTGACTACCGGAACTCTTTTTAGGTGTTTCGAAATTTTTTTTGAAATGTGAAAAAAAATGAAAAAGTTTAAAATATATATTATTTATACGAGGGTATTTCGGTCCTAGTTTTTTATGTGGAGGGGTATGAGTATAATTGTTGGGGTACAAAGTAAAATTTTCCTAAAGGCGCCGTTCCAATCCTTTCCTCAGTTTCCAACGTTAGTTTCCAACTTCATCTTCATCATTCACGATTCTTCTTCTTCTTCACAAATTATTCTTCCTTCATGAATTCTTCACGAATTCTTCTTCTTCTTCTTTTTCTTCTTCTTCTTCTTCTTCTTCTTCTTCTTCTTCTTCTATTTTTCTTCGATTTTGTCCAGAAATATTAAAAAATAAAAGAAAATAAAAACCAAATGCCGCTCAGCCCAGGAAAAACCCGCGATCTGGGACCCGATTTAGCGCCCATAGCGTCTGCCTTTCCATCACCGCAACCCTACCCATGTTCTCACACGGGTGGGTGCCGCTCCGCTCTAGTGCGCCACGATAGTGGTCGTAGCGGCCGAGATTAATAACTCTGGCTTGTGGTTTAAGCTTCAGGCTTTCAAAAATTGTTTTTCCTGTTTGTACTAATTTCACATCTTTTGACATAACATGCTTGTAATCTTTAAAATACACCTTGAAGAACCTTGAATTCTTTTGATATTCCATTGACTTTCTTCTCGCAAGTTATATGTAATTTCTTGTAATGTTTGGCTTCAAATATTCTCTATGGTTTGTACTTACTTTCTCACAATTCTTGCACCTTGAACTGTCATTGATTTCTCAATTGGTTCTTTGGTGTTTTGGCAGGTTTTGTTGATCATGTTGCAAGAAAAGACCCTAGGTGAAGAAATGGAGTAAATCTAAGGGAAGCTTGGCATGAAAAAGATCTTGTAACTCCTTTGGTTTAGGACTTTCTTAGGATTCGAGCAATCTTGTAGAAACTGTTAGAACAAGATTTGTTCTGATCAATATTCTCAGTTTTGATGATAACAAGGATATGAATTTTGTGTGAGATAATGTGGTACTCTAATACATTGCAATTTCCTTTTCAGGAAATATATAAAGAGTATGCACAAATCAGCGCTCAGAAGCTTTGTCTCAGAAGGTTCAACATGCAACATCAGAATATGGTCTGGCAAGACATTAGAAGATGGTCAAAGCAGAATCAGAACATGGGTCTATGGAAGCATCAGAAGAACTTGAGTTCAGAAGCAGAAGCACTGAAGTTCTCATGGTATCACGCTCAGAAGCACTTCAAGGTCAGAAGACAAGAAGATGCTATGCACCAAGCTGTTTGACTCTGATGATATTCAAACGTTGTATACACAAACATCAGATCAGAAGAAAGTACAGGTGGCAGGCTACGCTGACTGACAAAAGGAACGTTGGAAGCTATTAAAGGCAACGTCAGTAGACACAGCGTGAACAAGGCTCGAGGTAGTTGACAAAAGCATGAAACATTAAATGCAATGCTGTACGGAACACGCAAAGCATTAAATGCTCCCAACGGTCATCTTCTCAAGTGCCTATAAATTTGAAGTTCTGATGAGAAGCAAGGTTACAAATTCTGAAAAAACCTATTCTGAATAACTTGCTGAAACGCTGTTTAACTCAAAGCTCAGAAACTTCATCTTCACCAAAGCTCACTACATTGCTGTTGTAATATATTAGTGAGATTAAGCTTAAACTTTAAGAGAAATATCACTGTTGTGATTAAAGCTTTTCAGAAGCATTGTAATACTCTTAGATTTGATTACATTAATTTATAAGTAACTAGAGTGATCAAGTGTGATCAGGATACTCTAGGAAGTCTTAGCTTGTGTCTAAGCAGTTGTAACTAGAGTGATCACGTGGTGGTCAGGATACTCTAGAAAAGTCTTAGCTTGTGTCTAAGCATTTGTTCCTAGAGTGATCAGGTTGTGATCAGGATACTCTAGAAGACTTAGTCGTGGGCTAAGTGGAAAAACATTGTAATCTGTTGAGATTAGTGGATTAAATCCTCAGGTGAGGTAAATCACTTCGTGGGGGTGGACTGGAGTAGTTTAGTTAACAACGAACCAGGATAAAAATAACTGTGCAATTTGTTTTTATCGTTCAAGTTTTTAGACTACACTTATTCAAACCCCCCTTTCTAAGTGTTTTTCTATCCTTCAATTGGCATCAGAGCGCCGGTTCTAAGGTGCAAGCACTTAACCGTGTTTAGAAAAGATTCAGGAAGAGAAAAACGCTTCAGTATAAGATGGCTGGTGAAATTCCAACAAATCCACCTACATCTACATCTGGATCTGCTGAGCAATATAATGGTAACAATGGTTATACTAGACCACCAGTATTTGATGGTGAAAACTTTGAATACTGGAAAGATAAACTGGAAAGTTACTTTCTTGGTCTAGATGGTGAACTATGGGATCTTCTGATGGATGGTTACAAACATCCAGTGAAAGCTAGTGGCGTAAGGCTTACCAGGCAAGAAATGGATGATGATCAGAAGAAGCTTTTCAAGAATCATCATAAATGTAGGACTGTTTTGCTGAATGCTATCTCTCATGCTGAGTATGAGAAGATATCTAACAGGGAAACTGCCTATGATATATATGAGTCACTGAAAATGACCCATGAGGGAAATGCTCAAGTCAAGGAGACTAAAGCTCTTGCTCTAATCCAGAAATATGAAGCCTTCAAGATGGAGGATGATGAAAACATTGAGAAGATGTTCTCAAGATTTCAAATGCTAACTGTTGGATTAAGAGTTCTGGATAAAGGCTACACCAAGGCTGATCATGTAAAGAAGATTATCAGAAGCTTACCCAGAAGATGGGGTCCAATGGTGACTGCATTCAAGATTGCCAAGAATCTGAATGAAGTTTCTTTGGAAGAGCTTATCAGTGCCTTGAGAAGCCATGAAATAGAGCTGGATGCAAACGAGCCTTAGAAGAAAGGTAAGTCTATTGCATTAAAATCTAATGTTAAAAAATGCACTAACGCTTTTCAGGCTAGAGAAGAAGATCCTGAAGAATCAGAATCTGAAGAAGAAGATGAACTGTCCATGATCTCCAGAAGGGTAAACCAACTCTGGAAGAGCAAGCAAAGGAAGTTCAGAGGCTTCAGAAGTCCAAAGAGATTTGAACGTGGAGAATCTTCTAGTGACAGAAGATCTGACAAGAAGAAGGCTGTCTGCTATGAGTGCAATGAGCCTGGACATTACAAGAACGAGTGTCCAAAACTTCAGAAGGAGAATCCCAAAAAGAAGTTTCATAAGAAGAAAGGTCTTATGGAAACATGGGATGATTCTGAATCAGAATCAGAATCAGACTCTGAAGGAGAACAAGCCAACTTCGCGCTGATGGCTACAGAAGATGATAGATCAGAATCTACATCAGAATCAGATTCTGAAGAGGTATTTTCTGAACTATCTAGAGAAGAGTTAGTTTCCAGTTTAACAGAACTTCTGGAACTCAAGGCTCATCTTAGTATCAAATACAAAAAGCTGAAGAAGCAGTTTGAATTTGAAACTAAGAAGCTGGAAGTGGAAAACTCTGAACTGAAGGAAAAAGTTTTAAATCTATCCAAAGATAGTGGATCTCCTTCTGAAACAGAAAAATCCATTCCTAGCATGAATCATATTCTGAAAGAATATGACTCGAGCTTCAGAAAGTTCTTATCTAGAAGTATTGGCAGAAGTCATCTTGCTTCTATGATATATGGTGTTTCTGGAAACAGAAGGTTTGGTTTTGGCTATGAGGGTGATACCTCACATAAATTTGAACCTGTTGATGATCGGAAGATCACATACAAGCCATTGTATGATCAGTTCAAATATGGCCATGCTCATGATATTAGGCTCACTTCACATGCACAGAAGTTTAACACTGTTCACACCAAGAAGCATGTGACACATCCTAAGAAATATCATGCTGACAAACCTAAAGAATATCATGCTGTTCCTCCTGTTAAATATTTTGCTAAACCCAAGTTCAATCAGAACTTGAGGAGAACTAACAAGAAAGGACCCAAGAAATTGTGGGTACCTAAGGAGAAGATAATTTCTGTTGCAGATATCCTTGGCGGCAAAGAAGACAAAAAGCAAAATGTCATGGTACCTGGACTCTGGGTGCTCGCGACACATGACGGGAATAAGGTCTACATTCCAAGACCTGGTGCTTAAACCAGGTGGAGAAGTCAAGTTTGGAGGAGATCAGAAGGGCAAAATCATTGGCTCTGGAACCATAAGTCTTGGTAACTCTCCTTCCATAACTAATGTACTTCTTGTAGAAGGATTAACGCATAACTTATTATCCATAAGTCAATTAAGTGACAATGGTTATGACATAATCTTTAATCAAAAGTCTTGCAAGGCTGTAAGTCAGAAGGATGGCTCAATCCTATTTACAGGCAAGAGAAAGAACAACATTTATAAGACATATCTTCAGGATCTTAAGAATCAGAAGGTGACTTGTCTTATGTCTGTTTCTGAAGAGCAATGGGTCTGGCACAGAAGATTAGGACATGCTAGTTTGAGAAAGATTTCTCAGATTAACAAACTAAATCTTGTCAGAGGACTCCCTAATCTGAAATACAAATCAGATGCTCTTTGTGAAGCATGTCAGAAGGGCAAGTTCTCCAAACCTGCATTCAAGTCTAATAATGTTGTCTCTTCCTCAAGGTCGTTAGAACTTTTGCACATTGATCTGTTTGGCCCAGTCAAAACAGCATCTGTCAAAGGGAAGAAATATGGATTAGTCATCGTTGATGATTATAGCCGCTGGACATGGGTAAAGTTCTTGAAACACAAGGATGAGTCTCATTCAGTGTTCTTTGAATTCTGCACTCAGACCCAAACTGAGAAGGAGTGTAAAATCATAAAGGTCAGAAGTGATCATGGTGGTGAATTTGAGAACAAATTCTTTGAGGATTTCTTCAAAGAAAATGGTATTACCCATGATTTCTCTTGTCCTAGAACTCCACAACAAAATGGAGTTGTAGAGCGAAAGAATAGGACTCTACAAGAAATGGCCAGAACCATGATAAATGAAACCAATATGGCTAAGCATTTCTGGGCAGAAGCAATAAACACTGCGTGTTATATTCAGAATAGAATCTCTATCAGACCTATTCTAAATAAGACTCCTTATGAATTGTGGAAGAACAGAAAGCCCAACATTTCATATTTCCATCCTTTTGGATGTGTATGTTTTATTTTGAATACTAAAGATCATCTTGGTAAGTTTGATTCTAAAGCACAAAAGTGTTTCCTTCTTGGATATTCTGAACGCTCTAAAGGCTACAGAGTATACAATACTGAAACATTGATTGTAGAAGAATCAATCAATATCAGGTTTGATGATAAGCTTGGTCTTGAAAAACCAAAGCACTTTGAGAATTTTGCAGATTTTGATATTGATATATCAGAAGCAGTAGAACCAAGAAGCAAAGCTGCAGAAGCTGGCAGTCTCAGAAGCAATGGATCAGAAGATCAAGTTGCTGCATCTTTAGAGAATCTCAGGATTTCTAAAGAGCCAACAGTCAGAAGATCACCTAGACTTGCTTCAGCTCATTCAGAAGATGTGATCATTGGGAAGAAAGATGATCCCATCAGAACAAGGGCATTCCTTAAGAACAATGCAGAATGTCAATTAGGTCTTGTTTCTTTGATCGAGCCAACTTCTGTTGACCAAGCTCTAGAAGATCCTGACTGGATAATTGCCATGCAAGAAGAACTAAATCAGTTTACAAGGAATGACGTATGGGACTTGGTTCCTAGACCAAAAGGATTTAACATCATCGGCACTAAGTGGGTGTTCAGAAACAAGCTAAGCGAGAAGGGAGAAGTGGTAAGAAACAAAGCCAGACTGGTTGCTCAAGGTTATAGTCAGCAAGAAGGGATTGACTACACAGAAACCTTTGCACCAGTGGCCAGGTTAGAATCTATTCGTCTATTAATTTCTTTTGCCACTCAACACAACATCACTCTTTATCAGATGGATGTTAAGAGTGTAACAACCCGTTTTTTTTAGTATTTATTTTATTATATTATTTTATACTTTTGGTGCGTTAAATTAATTATTTAATAGTTATGAGATTTAATTATTAATTTAATTAATTAAACTTGAGGGCATTTGTGTTCAATAGAATTAATTAAATTATTAGAGAGTTAGATTAATTGGGCCTATTTATTAGAGTTATAAGCAATTGGGGGGTGCTATTATTTTTTAAAGCCCAATATAATAAATAAAGATAGTAAGAAAGGAAATAAGGGGTAGAAGCATCATTAGTTCATTTTTTCTGGTTTTGAAGAAATAGAAGTGAAGGAGAAGAGCAAGAGGAGAAAGCTAGGGTTTTGGAGGAGAAAACAAGAGGTAAGGGGGAGAATCCCAAATCATTATGGGTTAGTATAATGGGGTAATGGGTAGGTTAATATATTTATATTTGCATATAGATAAATCCTATAAAATATGTGTCTGTTGATTTTCTATTTTACTATGCTGAAACTGTTGAGAAATTGGATTTTTATACTGGGAACAAACACCCTTGTGTTCATATCCATTTGAAAATGAAATGGGGAGAAAGGAGTGTGGGTCACCGAATCACATCACTATATGGTGATGAAGACCAATGGCTGTTTGTTTGGGTCATTTCCAACATGAATTATCATTACATTTAATGGATAGAAACAGTATAGTAGCTGGCCTGAACCGTGAACCACTAGTACGCAGTAAGTCTATCCGCTTCTGTTGTTCTTTTTTTTTATTAAAGAATTCATGAACCTTTTCTTTTGATGATAGAAAGCATGACAAAACACTGTAACTATTTTTGTGACCAAGGGGAAGCGTGTTCTGCTCCTCCCAATGTTCTTTTATTTTACTACCTTGGCCAATTAGAAACATGAATCCGTGGACCCCCTTTTCCATATGATGAATAGCACTGCACTGTTACCTTTTGGAACTACAAGAAACGTGCCCCATTGAATTTCATTATGCCTTGTTAATTCTTCAATTGGCTGATGAAGTGAACCACTAAATTACAACCTGTGAAACACCATCATACTAGGAGTGACTAATTATAATAGTCATTTGTTCCATTGTACACATGAAATTAACCAACTATTCATGTTGACCATGGCCTTGTAGCAGCATTGGAATGTGAAGGAAATGGGGTGCCGCATGGCAACCCTTAGTAGGCCATGGATTCCTTTTCCCTACATATGTGTCACGTTGTGGTTATACACTAGGGTCCTGTTCCTTTATTCATTTAGCTGCTATTTAGTTAATTTAATCTATAGAAATGGAAGATACATATTATGCTTAGTTACTAGGAATAAATAACAAATAAGTTTTATAGATTAATTGGTAAATGATTACATTTTGGTGGAAATTGATTGATATATTAAATAGGAGATTCCTAATAGAATTGACACATGAGTATGTTTCTATGATTGTCCTAAGGTTGAATTTTTTTATGAATAGTTAGATGGCATGATCCTAATGACTTAGTAGTTATTATGAAAAAGAGTAAATTCTATATAATTGATAAATTAGGAATTAGCATGTGCTAAATATCAATGACTAGTATTAATTAAAATGGTGGATTGTAATTGTGTGTTGATTATTATATGTGAATAATGCTTATGTGATGAGAATGTTGTGTACAATATTGTGGATAATTCATTGAGTGAATTATTGTGTTATGCTAAATATTAAGATGGTAGAGATGATCTTAATTGCATATGTTTGATTTACATTGTACATACATTCATATCATGGATGCCTTGAAACAAAGGTGGTTTGCTTTGAAACATAAGCGAGGCTTAGATTCTAAAGTGAATCGGAAGCGGTAAACTATATGTTTACGTTTGGTGGGCTTTGGTCTTGTCCGGATCGGAAGCGTGGCTTGGATTCTAGATATTGAATCGGAAAGCGGTGAAACTTTGGGTTCACAATTCGGTACCACATGCATAGCGTCACATATCTTGCATTGAGTCACATTAAAATTATGCGATAATTGAGTATGTGAAGTTGATGTAGATGTGATATGTGTATGTGTTTGATAATTGAAAACTAGTGAAGTTTGAATACATATTTGATTAGATGTGTGAATATGTGAGAATTATGATTTGTGCACTTATTTGGGAATATAATAGTAGATTTGAAATATTATACCAATTAAGCTTGTTGTATACTCGTTAACATATGGATTATGTGTTGATTTCTATTATATATTCCGTTTTACATAGTATGACTAATTACTTGAAGTATTAATTTAACCATTGTATTCTGTTATACTTTCTTCATAATGGTTCGTATTCTCACCCTTCTGTTTTAATGTTGCCTCGTTTGGCGACATGCAGGTTCTGGAGTTTAGTAGCCGCGTGTGACCTAGTCGGAGGTTCTTCCTTGGTTATTGGAGACTAGGTAGTGAGTCGATGCTCTGGTCATGTAACACTGGGTAGACTAGGTGTATTGAACTCATGTTATATTTGCGTATGTATTATGCTATGAATGATGAACTTATTTATTGATTACATGTCTTTTGAGAGGCTTACAAGCCAAACCATTTTGATTATGTTTATGTTGAATTGAGAGTATTAGTCGATGTATGATCATGGTATTGGACATGAATCATTTATAAATCACATGAGTATCATATATTTCCGCTGTGAATGCATATCCAGGTTAAATTGTGATTTGATATTGACTGTTATTAAAAATGACCAGGAATATTGTGCTGTATAGATAAATGCTGTCAGTTTTTTAAGGTTTTTAGTTCTTCTAAAAGCATCAATGTGACGCCCTTTCGAATTATATGCATGTTATTCTCTGATTATTTGTTAAATATTTTAGGGTATAAAAGGGGGTGTTACATTAGTGGTATCAGAGCATGGTCGACCAGTTGGTCAATAGTCTTTAATGTTTTCTTATCTTGTTGTATTTGATTTGTGTATCTGACACGATCGATACTGTTTGTCTGGTTGTTTGGTTGACTAGGACGATGGTCGCAGGTAGGAATGATGATGCTATTGCTGAGGCGTTGAGGATGTTGGCTGGCTCCATTGGTCAGATTCCTCAAGCGAATGCTGGTAACCGAAATGGAGATGATGATGAGTACCGTGCTTTAGGGAGATTCCAGAGGAACAATCCTCCTGTTTTTGAAGGTGAACATGAACCTGATAAAACTCAAGCTTGGCTGAAGGCGATTGAGAAAATATTCAGAGTTATGAACTGTACTGATGCTCAGAGAGTGCAGTTTGGTACTCATATGCTAGAAAAGGAAGCTGAAGATTGGTGGAACAACACTCTTCAGAGGTTTGAAGAAGATGGCATTGAGGTTACTTGGGATCTGTTCCGTGATGTCTTCTTGGTGAACTATTTTCCTGAAGATTGTCGTGGGAAGAAAGAGGTGGAGTTCCTTGAGTTGAAGCAAGGAAATGGTACCGTTGCTGTTTATGCTGCTAAGTTTCAAGAGCTTATCAAGTATTGTCCCCACTATAATACTGCTAATGCTGAGAGATCTAAATGTTTGAAGTTTGTGAATGGCTTGAGACATGATATCAAGAAGGCTATTGGTTACCAACAGATTACCCGTTTTACTGAGTTGGTTAACAAGAGTCGGATTTATGATGAGGATAGTAGAGAGAGTGCCTCTATCTACAAGAGTCTGAAAGGAAAGAATCAGGATCGTGGGAAACCGTATGATGACAAGAGGAAACAAGCTGGTTTTGGCAAGAAGCCAAGTTGGGGAGGATCTTCTACTTCACCTAAGTGTTTCAAATGTGGAGTTGAGGGTCATAAAGCTGCTGAGTGCAAGAAAGAGGTTACTACTTGTTTCAAGTGTGGCAAGTATGGTCACACAGCTACTAATTGTAGAGGTGGTTCGAATGTGACTTGTTTCAACTGTGGAGAGAAAGGTCACGTTAGTACAAAATGTGACAAGCAAAAGAAGGAGCAAGCAAAAGGAAAAGTGTTTGCATTGTCTGGTGCAGGAGCCACTTCTGATGAGAGGCTAATTCAAGGTACGTGCTTCGTTAATGGTACACCTTTGATTGCTATAATTGATACTGGTGCGACACATTCTTTCATTTCCTTGGATTGTGCTAGAAGATTGAATCTTGTATTATCTGATATGCGTAGAAGTATGGTTATTGATACACCTGCTATGGGTTCTGTTTCTACTTCTTATGTATGTCTGAATTGTCCATTAAGTATCTTTGGTAGAGATTTTGGGATCGATTTAATTTGCCTTCCTTTAGAACAACTTGATGTGATTTTGGGCATGAATTGGTTGGAATTTAATCGTGTGCATATCAACTGTTTTGATAAGACGGTCATCTTTCCTGAGAATTGTATTAAAGAAGATTCATTCTTATTCGCTAAGCAAGTCAACGAATCGATTCATGGTGGAGCTGAATTGTTTATGTTGTTAGCAACCTTAGATGTGCGCGAGAAGAGAACCATTGAGGAATTGCCTATAGTTTGTGAATTTGCAGAGGTATTTCCTGATGATATAATTGATTTACCACCGGAACGAGAAGTTGAGTTTTCGATTGATTTAGTTCCTGGAACTAGTCCTGTATCAATGGCTCCATATAGGATGTCCGCTTCAGAGTTGAAAGAATTGAAGAGTCAACTCGAAGAGTTGCTTGAGAAGAGGTTTATTCGTCCGAGTGTATCGCCGTGGGGTGCACCTGTTCTATTGGTCAAGATGAAAGAAGGTTCGATGAGATTATGTGTTGATTATAGACAATTGAACAAAGTGACGATTAAGAACCGTTATCCACTTCCAAGAATTGATGATTTGATGGATCAGTTGGTTGGAGCATGTGTGTTTAGCAAGATTGACTTGAGGTCTGGTTATCATCAGATTCGCGTTAGAACTGAGGATATTTAGAAAACTGCTTTTCGGACGAGGTATGGTCATTACGAATATTCTGTGATGCCGTTTGGTGTGACTAATGCACCTGGTGTGTTCATGGAATATATGAATAGGATCTTTCATGACTACCTGGATAAGTTTGTTGTGGTATTCATTGATGACATCCTGATTTACTCTAAGAGTGAGGAAGAGCACGCTGAGCACTTGAGGATTGTTCTATCCGTGTTGAAAGAGAAGAAGTTGTTTGCTAAGCTATCTAAATGTGAGTTTTGGTTAAGTGAAGTAAGCTTTCTGGGGCATGTGATTTCAAGTGGAGGTATTTCTGTTGATCCTTCGAAGATTGAGGCTGTATCCCAATGGGAGGCACCTAAGTCTGTTGCTGAGATTAGAAGTTTTCTTGGGTTGGCTGGTTATTATAGGAAGTTCATTGAAGGGTTTTCGAAGTTGTCGTTACCGTTGACGCAGTTGACTAGAAAGGGTCAAGCCTTTATTTGGACTTCGCAATGTGAAGAGAATTTCCAAGAACTTAAGAGAAGATTGACTTCTGCCCCCATTTTGATTTTACCGGATCCGTTAGAACCTTTCGTGGTATACTGTGATGCTTCTTTGTTGGGATTGGGAGGTGTTCTAATGCAAAAGGGACAAGTTGTAGCTTATGCTTCAAGGCAACTCAAGGTTCATGAGAGGAATTATCCTACACATGATTTGGAGTTGGCAGCTGTGGTGTTTGTGTTAAAGCTCTGGAGACATTATTTGTTTGGATCAAGGTTTGATGTGTTTAGTGATCACAAGAGCTTGAAGTACTTGTTCGATCAGAAAGAGTTGAATATGAGACAAAGGAGATGGTTGGAGTTCTTGAAAGACTACGATTTTGGTTTAAACTACCATCCTGGTAAAGCGAATGTTGTAGCCGATGCTTTGAGTCGGAAGTCATTACACATGTCTATGTTGATGGTTCGAGAGTTGGAATTGTTGGAACAATTTAGAGACTTGAGTTTGTTGTGCGAAGAGACTTCTAGTGGTGTGAAGCTTGGTATGTTGAAGCTTACTAGTGGTATTTTGGATGAGATTCGAGAAGGACAGAAATCTGATTTAAGCTTGGTTGATCGATTCATATTGATTAATTAAGGAAGAGGTGGTGACTTTCGAATTGATGAGAATGGTATTATGAAGTGTCGTGATCGAGTTTGTGTTCCAGATGTTGCGGACTTGAGAAAGAGGATTCTTGAGGAAGGACATAGAAGTGGTTTGAGTATTCATCCGGGCGCTACTAAAATGTATCAAGACCTGAGGAAAATGTTTTGGTGGCAAGGCATGAAGAAAGACATAGCGGAATTTGTGTATTCTTGTTTGACTTGTCAAAAGTCAAAGATTGAACATCAAAAACCGTCTGGTTTGATGCAACCGTTATCTATCCCCGAGTGGAAGTGGGATAGTATCTCGATGGATTTTGTTTCAGGTTTACCGAGGACATCGAGTAATTGCGAGGCAATTTGGGTCATTGTGGATAGATTGACTAAATGTGCTCATTTTATTCCGATGAGGATGGATTATTCAATGGAGAGGCTTGCTAAGTTATACATTGAGAGAATTGTGTGCTTGCATGGTATTCCGTCGAGTATTGTTTCGGATAGAGATCCGAGGTTCACTTCGAGATTTTGGGAAGGTTTACAAAGTGCATTGGGTACGAAGTTGCGTTTGAGCTCAGCGTACCATCCGCAAACTGATGGTCAAACGGAGAGGACTATTCAGTCACTTGAGGATCTCTTAAGGTCTTGTGTTTTGGAACAAGGGGGAAGTTGGGATAGTTTCTTGCCTTTGATTGAGTTTACTTATAACAACAGTTTCCATTCAAGTATTGGAATGGAACCTTTCGAAGCACTTTATGGTAGGAGGTGTAGAACTCCTTTGTGCTGGTATGAGTCGGGAGAGAGTGCTGTGGTTGGACCCGAATTGATTCAAGAGACTACGGATAAGATTAAGATGATTCAAGAGAAGATGAAGTCTTCTCAAAGTCGCCAAAAGAGCTACCATGATAAGAGAAGGAAAGCTCTTGAGTTTGAGAAGGATGATCATGTGTTTCTTCGTGTTACGCCAATAACGGGAGTTGGTAGAGCGTTAAAGTCACGTAAGTTAACACCACGTTTTATTGGTCCTTACCAAATTTCGGAAAGAGTGGGTGAAGTAGCTTATCGGATTGCATTGCCACCGTCTCTTTCTAATCTCCATGATGTGTTCCATGTGTCTCAATTGAGGAAATATATTGCGGATCCATCGCATGTTATTCAGTTGGATGATGTTCAAGTAAGAGATAATTTGACGATTGATACAACACCTATGCGGATTGAAGATCGTGAAGTGAAGAAGCTTCGCGGCAAGGAAATCGCTTTGGTGAAAGTGGTATGGGGCGGAGTCGCCGATGGCAATATCACTTGGGAACTCGAGGATAAGATGAAGGAATCGTATCCGGAGTTGTTTGTTTGAGGTAATTTTCGAGGCCGAAAATCTTTTAAGTTGGGGAGAGTTGTAACAACCCATTTTTTTAAGTATTTATTTTATTATATTATTTTATACTTTTGGTGCGTTAAATTAATTATTTAATAGTTATGAGATTTAATTATTAATTTAATTAATTAAACTTGAGGGAATTTGTGTTCAATAGAATTAATTAAATTATTAGAGTTAGATTAATTGGGCCTATTTATTAGAGTTATAAGCAATTGGGGGGTGCTATTATTTTTTAAAGCCCAATATAATAAATAAAGATAGTAAGAAAGGAAATAAGGGGTAGAAGCATCATTAGTTAATTTTTTCTGGTTTTGAAGAAATAGAAGTGAAGGAGAAGAGCAAGAGGAGAAAGCTAGGGTTTTGGAGGAGAAAACAAGAGGTAAGGGGGAGAATCCCAAATCATTATGGGTTAGTATAATGGGGTAATGGGTAGGTTAATATATTTATATTTGCATATAGATAAATCCTATAAAATATGTGTCTGTTGATTTTCTATTTTACTATGCTGAAACTGTTGAGAAATTGGATTTTTATACTGGGAACAAACACCCTTGTGTTCATATCCATTTGAAAATGAAATGGGGAGAAAGGAGTGTGGGTCACCGAATCACATCACTATATGGTGATGAAGACCAATGGCTGTTTGTTTGGGTCATTTCCAACATGAATTATCATTACATTTAATGGATAGAAACAATATAGTAGCTGGCCTGAACCGTGAACCACTAGTACGCAGTAAGTCTATCCACTTCTGTTGTTCTTTTTTTTTATTAAAGAATTCATGAACCTTTTATTTTGATGATAGAAAGCATGACAAAACACTGTAACTATTTCTGTGACCAAGGGGAAGCGTGTTCTGCTCCTCCCAATGTTCTTTTATTTTACTACCTTGGCCAATTAGAAACATGAATCCGTGGACCCCCTTTTCCATATGATGAATAGCACTGCACTGTTACCTTTTGGAACTACAAGAAACGTGCCCCATTGAATTTCATTATGCCTTGTTAATTCTTCAATTGGCTGATGAAGTGAACCACTAAATTACAACCTGTGAAACACCATCATACTAGGAGTGACTAATTATAATAGTCATTTGTTCCATTGTACACATGAAATTAACCAACTATTCATGTTGACCATGGCCTTGTAGCAGCATTGGAATGTGAAGGAAATGGGGTGCCGCATGGCAACCCTTAGTAGGCCATGGATTCCTTTTCCCTACATATGTGTCACGTTGTGGTTATACACTAGGGTCCTGTTCCTTTATTCATTTAGCTGCTATTTAGTTAATTTAATCTATAGAAATGGAAGATACATATTATGCTTAGTTACTAGGAATAAATAACAAATAAGTTTTATAGATTAATTGGTAAATGATTACATTTTGGTGGAAATTGATTGATATATTAAATAGGAGATTCCTAATAGAATTGACACATGAGTATGTTTCTATGATTGTCCTAAGGTTGAATTTTTTTATGAATAGTTAGATGGCATGATCCTAATGACTTAGTAGTTATTATGAAAAAGAGTAAATTCTATATAATTGATAAATTAGGAATTAGCATGTGCTAAATATCAATGACTAGTATTAATTAAAATGGTGGATTGTAATTGTGTGTTGATTATTATATGTGAATAATGCTTATGTGATGAGAATGTTGTGTACAATATTGTGGATAATTCATTGAGTGAATTATTGTGTTATGCTAAATATTAAGATGGTAGAGATGATCTTAATTGCATATGTTTGATTTACATTGTACATACATTCATATCATGGATGCCTTGAAACAAAGGTGGTTTGCTTTGAAACATAAGCGAGGCTTAGATTCTAAAGTGAATCGGAAGCGGTAAACTATATGTTTACGTTTGGTGGGCTTTGGTCTTGTCCGGATCGGAAGCGTGGCTTGGATTCTAGATATTGAATCGGAAAGCGGTGAAACTTTGGGTTCACAATTCGGTACCACATGCATAGCGTCACATATCTTGCATTGAGTCACATTAAAATTATGCGATAATTGAGTATGTGAAGTTGATGTAGATGTGATATGTGTATGTGTTTGATAATTGAAAACTAGTGAAGTTTGAATACATATTTGATTAGATGTGTGAATATGTGAGAATTATGATTTGTGCACTTATTTGGGAATATAATAGTAGATTTGAAATATTATACCAATTAAGCTTGTTGTATACTCGTTAACATATGGATTATGTGTTGATTTCTATTATATATTCCGTTTTAGATAGTATGACTAATTACTTGAAGTATTAATTTAACCATTGTATTCTGTTATACTTTCTTCATAATGGTTCGTATTCTCACCCTTCTGTTTTAATGTTGCCTCGTTTGGCGACATGCAGGTTCTGGAGTTTAGTAGCCGCGTGTGACCTAGTCGGAGGTTCTTCCTTGGTTATTGGAGACTAGGTAGTGAGTCGATGCTCTGGTCATGTAACACTGGGTAGACTAGGTGTATTGAACTCATGTTATATTTGCGTATGTATTATGCTATGAATGATGAACTTATTTATTGATTACATGTCTTTTGAGAGGCTTACAAGCCAAACCATTTTGATTATGTTTATGTTGAATTGAGAGTATTAGTCGATGTATGATCATGGTATGGGACATGAATCATTTATAAATCACATGAGTATCATATATTTCCGCTGTAAATGCATATCCAGGTTAAATTGTGATTTGATATTGACTGTTATTAAAAATGACCAGGAATATTGTGCTGTATAGATAAATGCTGTCAGTTTTTTAAGGTTTTAAGTTCTTCTAAAAGCATCGATGTGACGCCCTTTCGAATTATATGCATGTTATTCTCTGATTATTTGTTAAATATTTTGGGGTATAAAAGGGGGTGTTACAAAGAGTGCCTTGTTAAATGGTTATATAGATGAAGAAGTTTATGTCCATCAACCTCCTGGTTTTAAAGACTCCAAGTCTCCAAATCATGTTTTTAAATTAAAGAAATCATTATACGGATTGAAGCAAGCTCCGAGAGCTTGGTATGAACGTTTAAGTTCCTTCCTTCTGGAAAATGGTTTCACTAGAGGAAAAGTGGACACTACTCTCTTTTGTAAAACCTTTAAAAAGGATATTTTAATATGTCAAATATATGTTGATGATATCATCTTTGGAACATCTAATGCTACACTTGGAAAGGAGTTTGCTGAGTCTATGCAGGCTGAATTTGAAATAAGCATGATGGGAGAACTCAAGTATTTCCTTGGAATTCAAATCAACCAAACTTCTGACGGAACTTATGTTCATCAAACGAAGTATGTGAAAGAACTTCTGAAGAAGTTTAATCTTTCTGAAAGCAAAGAAGCCAAAACTCCTATGCATCCAACATGTGTCCTAGGTAAGGATGAGGTAAGTAAGAAGGTAGATCAGAAGTTGTACAGAGGTATGATTGGATCTCTTCTATACCTAACTGCGTCTAGACCTGACATTCTCTTCAGTGTTTGTTTGTGTGCTAGATTCCAATCAGATCCGAGAGAATCTCATTTAACTGCGGTTAAGAGAATTCTGAGGTATCTGAAAGGTACTAATAATGTTGGTTTAGTTTACAGAAGATCCAAAGATTACAACTTAGTAGGATTCTGTGATGCTGACTATGCTGGAGATAGAATAGAAAGGAAGAGCACTTCTGGAAGTTGTCAATTCCTTGGAAGTCATCTGATCTCATGGTACAGCAAGAAGCAAGCTACAATTGCCCTCTCAACAACAGAAGCAGAATATGTTGCTGCTGCTGGTTGTAGCACACAAATGCTCTAGATGAGAAGTCAGCTAGAAGATTATCAGATATATGAGAGTAACATTCCTATTTTCTGTGATAATACTTCTGCTATATGTTTATCTAAGAATCCTATTTTACATTCAAAACCTAAACATATTGAGATTAAACATCATTTCATAAGGGACTATGTTCAGAAGGGCGTTATATCTTTAAACTTTGTGGATACAGACCATCAATGGGCTGATATCTTTACAAAACCCCTTGCTGAAGATAGGTTTAAGTTCATTCTGAAGAATATCAGTATGGATTTATGCCCAGAATGAGAAGATGAGAAGATCTTATGTATGAGTATCTTCTGAAATGAGATTGGATTAGTCTTTTATAAGAAGTTCTGATTGTAATCAATTAGAAGTAGTGATTCTGTTATTACTAACGTTTCATTGTCTAAGTTGACTCAGAATCTCTTTAAAAGTAAAACAGCTGTAACTGGCTATCCAGATGGTAAACACGTGTTCACTATTTCTGGACAAGCGTGCGTGCAGTTGAGGGGACGCCTACTTAGGTAACTGTGCTAATCACTTATTTTGTAATTATTATCTCTCCTCATGTCATGTAACATTAAATGCTATCCATCATTTCCTTTTATTTGTTTTCTTTTAATACTCTTCAAACGTTTCTTTTCCCTCTTATATTTCTCTTTCTTGCATTCAGTTTCTTTTTCGCTCTCTCTCTCTCTGCATGTTGCATAAACCCTAGTTTATTCATCTTCAACCTAGCATTCATCATGAATCCTTTTTCAAGTTCCTCCCAACAAGCATTCAACAGACAAGAGGTTTCTCCACTGAAAACTCGCTACATTCCTCCATCAGAAATGGAAGTTTTGTGTAAATCTTCTGTGGACTCTGATGACTTGGGTGCTTATGGTTTCAAACCTAAAACGAAGACGAAGGCTCAAGGGTGGTCGATCTATTTGAATAGAACGGTTGGAAGGATTGTCTGGTTCCAGGTTGAGAAACAAATCTCGGGGATCGCTGACATTGATTTCAAGACGGATCTCTCAAGATTCCAAGAAGTCTCAAGTCAGATCTCTTCTGTGATGCTGTTATCAACATTTATCCAAAGGAAGAAGACTTTCTTGAGATATTGGATGAAGTTAAGGATCATGTTCTTGACTTCTATGTTAAGGGAAAGCTCCATTTGAGACATTAGCTCTCTTCCTGTGAACTGTCTCTCACTTCCTCCTTGAATTCATGCATTCTCTTACAGTGGAGGTTCTAGTCTGGACAGGCATGCAGAGTTTCAAGCTTTCATGGCTAGACAAACTGAGAACACCGCAGGGATTCATGATATGTTAGCTAAGATTATGTCTAAGTTAGGGTTGTAGTCCTTAAGTCCTTGTAGTTTTCTTTGTTTGATTGCATCTGCTTATTATGCATACATCTTTTGTAATTCTGTTTGCTTAATCAATGAAAAGTTTGATTCTGTCGTTTTCTACATCTGAATCTTTTATATTCTTTTTGATGTTATGACAAAAAGGGGGAGAAAATATATGATAAATGATCTGATTAAATATTATATCAGTTACCGGGTAAAAAGGCCTCACATTGCTAACAGAACTTGCAAAGTTCTATGCTTTAAGTTGTGTTGTTGCAGGAATTGAAGATTTTCTTTACAAGATCAACATAAGAAGCAACAAGATGAATCAAGTTCTTGGATTCTTGAAGCAAGCTGAGTGCTATGAAGCTTCAGAATCAGAAGCAAGAAGGAAGAATGTTCAGATATTCTAATGATAGAATATGCTCTGAAACATTTTGTCTATTTGTTCTGACACATTCTATATGGCTCTGATACATATTATGTGTTCTGAAACATATTCTATGTTCTGACTCATTCATGCTGACTTTTGTCGTTTAGTTTTGTTCTGTAACATTTCAGGATGTAGAGATGCTCTGATGATGCTCTGGTACATTCAACAATGTTCTGATACAATCTAGCATGAAGTGATGTAAGAAGAAATTCAAGCTCTGAAGCTGTCCCAATGGAAGCAAGAATCAGAAGCTGTGGATGTTCTGAAGATCTAAAGAAATTCAAGTTCTGAAGCTGTCCGATGGAAGCAGAAGTCAGAAGCTGTGAATGTTCTGAGGATCTAAAGAAATTCAATGTTCTGAAGCTGTCCGATGGAAGCAGAAATCAGAAGCTGTGAATGTTCTGTGGATCTAAAGAAATTCAATGTTCCGAAGCTGTCCTATGGAAGCAGAAATCAGAAGTCATGAATGTTCTGTAGATCAAGCACTGTGAACGTCTCTACTGACATACTTAGGGAAGTCTTTTATTATTAAAATTCTTCTAGTATTAATTTCAGGGGGAGATTATTCATCTCAGGGGGAGATTATTAATCTCAGGGGGAGACATATTCACATGCTTATGCTATAGCTGTGTAAATTGTCTTTAGCCGTCTGCTCTTTCTGATCGCAAATTCATATCATTTATATATGTTTTTGTCATCATCAAAAAGGGGGAGATTGTTAGAACAAGATTTGTTCTGATCAATATTCTTAGTTTTGATGATAACAAGGATATGAATTTTGTGTGAGATAATGTGGTACTCTAATACATTGCAATTTCCTTTTCAGGAAATATATAAAGAGTATGCACAAATCAGCGCTCAGAAGCTTTGTCTCAGAAGGTTCAACATGCAACATCAGAACATGGTCTGGCAAGACATCAGAAGATGGTCAAAGCAGAATCAGAACATGGGTCTATGGAAGCATCAGAAGAACTTGAGTTCAGAAGCAGAAGCACTGAAGTTCTCATGGTATCACGCTCAGAAGCACTTCAAGGTCAGAAGACAAGAAGATGCTATGCACCAAGCTGTTTGACTCTGATGATATTCAAACGTTGTATACACAAACATCAGATCAGAAGAAAGTACAGGTGGCAGGCTACGCTGACTGACAAAAGGAACGTTGGAAGCTATTAAAGGCAACGTCAGTAGACACAGCGTGAACAAGGCTCGAGGTAGTTGACAAAAGCATGAAACATTAAATGCAATGCTGTACGGAACACGCAAAGCATTAAATGCTCCCAACGGTCATCTTCTCAAGTGCCTATAAATATGAAGTTCTGATGAGAAGCAAGGTTACGAATTCTGAAAAAACCTATTCTGAATAACTTGCTGAAACGCTGTTTAACTCAAAGCTCAGAAACTTCATCTTCACCAAAGCTCACTACATTGTTGTTGTAATATATTAGTGAGATTAAGCTTAAACTTTAAGAGAAATATCACTGTTGTGATTAAAGCTTTTCAGAAGCATTGTAATACTCTTAGATTTGATTACATTAATTTGTAAGTAACTAGAGTGATCAAGTGTGATCAGGATACTCTAGGAAGTCTTAGCTTGTGTCTAAGCAGTTGTAACTAGAGTGATCACGTGGTGGTCAGGATACTCTAGAAAAGTCTTAGCTTGTGTCTAAGCATTTGTTCCTAGAGTGATCAGGTTGTGATCAGGATACTCTAGAAGACTTAGTCGTGGGCTAAGTGGAAAACCATTGTAATCTGTTGAGATTAGTGGATTAAATCCTCAGGTGAGGTAAATCACTCCGTGGGGGTGGACTGGAGTAGTTTAGTTAACAACGAACCAGGATAAAAATAACTGTGCAATTTGTTTTTATCGTTCAAGTTTTTAGACTACACTTATTCAAATCCCCCCTTTCTAAGTGTTTTTCTATCCTTCAGAAACTTTGTACCTTAGAAAGCTCGTAATCATCTTTGTATCTTGTAGAAAGAATATGTACATACTGTAACACTTTGATGCATTTTTAACATATGATGTAAAATATAACTTTCTTAAATCAATTCAAATGAAAAGTATTTAATGCTCTTAAATCCATATGACTCAACATTTTTTTTCTAAGAAAATGATAAATTTACTTCAAATTATGAAGTTTTTACTTTGCATTTTTGTTAAATTCATATCATATTGCAAATATTTGTAAATACTAATAATATGTACCCAAAAATATTTTCAAGTAACCATTGTGTGTAATTTTCATACCACTAAAAAATATTCAAAGAAAATTTCAATATCATAGAATTTGCCTCTGGCAAAACAGCCATCCCAATAGTATAATTGCTATCATAACAAAGAATTTAATATCAAGTAAAAGTCTAATCTCAAATAAACAAACAATCTCGAGTAAAATATATGTGATCTCCATCACGAATCAATGAACAATCGTCTATCTCAGTCCAATTTTCATCATACACTTTGTTGGGAGTTGATTTTCCAAACTTTAGTTCTCTAATTTTAAACACAACCAAGTATGATAGTAAATAAATAATAGAAAACAAATTTCAAAAAAAAAATTGTTCACAATTAAATATGATTAGGTATATCTTTACCAGCCATTGTTTTCAACTCTTCCATTGAATCCGGAAGACTTATCATCACCCCACCCATTTTTTTGTAACTTAGTCCACCCTTTTTTGTAACTTAGTGTTGGGCAAAACATAGTGAATAGAATTTCTGATAAAGTTTGCATTTGCTTTGAGGTCCTTTTTAAGGCTTATAATGCATTCCTCAAAGTTTAACTTCACAAACCCATCATAAAACTCTGTATGTGATTGTAATTGAAATAACTGGCAAAAGAAATTAAAAAAAACAAATGTTATGAAACTTACGTTTATAAAAATAAATTTTAAAATTTTAAAAAATAATGGAGTGTAAATTATTTATTACCTCATTATTGAGACGTTCAATTAAAAATGAAGTGTCTTTTTTGTATGAAAGTATGGTGTCTATGAATGAACTTCCGCTAAGTTTTAATATTTTAAAAATTTTGGTTGTTTGAGCTCCATATATTTGAGGTGGCTGACATAAAACTGACATAAAAGTGCCTATATTCCAAATGTATCACCAATACTCATCTTTCCCATTACCTTAATTAGTAGATTATGTTAGTAAAAAAAATTAAAAAAAATCAGTAGGATATGAAATTATATAATTTGCTCTATATAACATAACATTTCTATAAAGATTCTGCAACATATAAATATAAATATTAGAAATGCATTTTAGAAATTTGTTTTTTTAAATAAATCATTATGATAAAAAAATTAATTTTGAAATGAAAAAATAAAATTCACTTTATTATTTTCTCTCTCTTGAAACTAAACCATTTTTTTTATCCTCATTCCTTATTTTTCTCCCTGAAACACTAAACCACCATTAATAAAAAAAAATAATTTTGAAATAAGAAAATAAAATTTACTTTATTATTTTCTCTCTCTTGAAACTAAACCATTTTTTTATTCTCATTCCTTATAACCCACTTTATTATTATTATTTTTTTTGTTAATTTTGTTATATTTAATTCCTTATTTTTCTCCCTGAAACACTAAACCACTTTATTTGTGAATTTTTTTTAATTATTTATATTAAATTATTCATAGTTTGATAATGAAATATTTAAATGACGGTTATTTAATCAACCAAAAATATACGGTGTTTTTTAATTTATCACCGTTAATAAAAAGCTTCTTATTTTAAAATATAAAAAAAATAAATTCACATTATTATTTTCTTTCTCTTGAATAAAGTTATTATACTATATTTTTTACTCATCATTTTTTATTTTTCTCCTCTCAAACTCAAATCCACCATTTTTTCCCTCAACAAAATTAGAATACGCTTAATTTTTTTTCCTGCAGTATTTCATTAACTATCTAAATTAATTTCCTAGCACTCTTCATTCAATTTTTTTTTCAAATTTCCCTCTAAATATTTCAATGTACTTCACCACATATTTCCCTCTAATTTTTTTTGTTTAATATTCTTCCTATAAATTTAGACTAACACCACCCCATATTATGATATTAAAATGGCTTTAAATCACTTTGATCTCAATGTTATTTGAATGGAAGATGAAGAATATGTTCAACAACAAAATGCAAATATAGTGCCTAATCTACCCGATTTAAATCTCAATATTGTAGAAAGTGTTAATCTTAATAACATTCCAAAAATGCACATATTTCAAGTGTGTTTGGAAGAAGATACTCATGACCCATTGGTAGGTAACAATATTTTCAAGCTTTTTATGCTTATTTGTTTCTTCATGACCCATAAAAAAATCTCTAAAATTTAATTGGTTTATATATGTCATACTTATAGTGTGATTTTTGTTATAGTTATTTTGTGCTTTTCGTTTGAATTTTCATTTTTTCTAATGGCATATGAATTTTCTATTTTTTTTATGTTCTTATAGAAATTGAACAATACGAAGAAGAAAATAATGTAGAAAGCAACAACATACAAAATGAAGAAAATGATGTGGAAAATAACAACGCACAAAATGAAGGAAATGATGTAGAAAACAACAACATACATGCCAACATTGAATCTGAATCTAATATCATAATTTAATTTCTCTTTTAATTTATTTAATTTATTCTTTGTAATTTATTAAATTAATGTGTCGTTAGTTTTCTTATAGGTACAAATTCAGAAGTAATCACACAGAGAATGGTGCTCTCTAATTCTGAGAAAATGATTATATATGAGGCTTTATTAGAGAAAAGTGTTGATGGAAAATTAAAAAAAAAAAGGGAAACCAAATTAGTCTCTTCTCTATTTTCAGTTAATGTGCGCAAAATACAATGTATTTGGAAACTTGCTGAAAACAAAGGAGTACATGCTGTTGTGACTCATAAAAGGTAGGAAATTGTGGGCGCAAAAGAGTCCATGTAGACCTTAACCTAGTACGTGACATTCCTTTGAAGCAATGAACCTCTATTTGGGCTCTTTCTCATGGATTAGAAGTGAGTACAAGCACATTGGTAAGATGTTTAAAGTTGAGAGAAAGAAGAAAACACTCGAATGCTATCAAACCTTATTTAAAATAAGAAAATCAGAGAACTAGATTACGATTTTGCATTTTTAAAGGAATGTATAACGTTGTTCACATTGACGACAAATGGTTTTATATGAAAGAAAAGTCAAGAAATTTTTATTTGGTACAAGATTAAGAAAATCCAATTTGTACTTGTAAAAGTAAAAATTTCATACCAAAAGTTATGTTTCTAGTTGCCATAGCTAGGCCAAGGTTTAATTTGCAACAAAATGTAACATTCAACAGATTGATCGGTGTATTTCCTTTTGTCATATAAGAGCCAGCTAGAAGATCTAGTGTGAATAGACCTGAAGGTACACTTGAGACCAAAGCAATGACATCAATTACTAAACATGTCATGAGAACATTTTTACTTTAGAAAGTGTTACCATGTAATACGGTGAACTGACTTTATATCGAAATGTACGGTAAGCAAGAGTCGCCACCGACTTTTATTTTATCCAAACAAATTAGAAAGGCTAAAAGAACAGGAAAAACCTTTTAAATAAAAATAGGGTTCGGGGGGTATTATGCAAAGGGAAGGTGTAAGGCACCCTTTGCATCCATGGGTTTCCATGGGCTCTTAATTGCTTTGCTCTTTTGAAGAAGAAGTTTAGAGATGAAATAAGACTTTAGCTTGTAAATAAGCGTAGCTTTTTGAAGATTTATGAGAAAGAATATAAAAATGTTTTTAGCCAGAGCAAGGCAATTAGGGGCAATTACCTCAATAATGTAGAAAATAGTTCTTTTAGCCTTTCAGGATGAAAGGGTCTATCCTTGCCATAAGAGGGCAGGAAGCCTTTCGTTTGGAGATTGAAGGGTCATCGCTTTATCATTCGCCATAAGACTGACCCATGCCATAGAGTGGCAGGTAGTCTAAGGGAATGATCAGAATAGCCTTTTGTAGGCAGCCAGAGGATACCTTAGCCTTTTTCGTAGGCAACTTCCGAGGGTCGAGATCATGCATATCGAAGGCAGCATCATTAGGGACCATGATCTTAATCGAGGCAACTGGCTAAGGTATCCTCGTATTCGAGGGACTGGCTATTCTGCAAAATAACACAAGGCAACAGGCAACAGGCAACAAGGCAACAGAGAGGTTACCTCAAAAATGTGCGTGGGTGCATCAATCACGTGATTATATTCAATTATATTATCTTGTAATTAGGTGATTCTAATTCAATTCTGAGTTGCACTCCCTAAAATTACTAACCACAACAACCAATACTAGCAATTAAAGTAACAATAACGGGGAAGGGAAATTGCAACCAGCGGAGGAGAGGGGAATTGAAACCAGCGGGATAAAATAAAGCAAATAGGTTTGAAACAAGTAATAATTGAGATAAGGGTTTAGGGTTACCGATATTCGTAGCTTTGGCAATTTGACAAACCCAGAAAAGGTGGGGAAAATAATCAAAAATAGGGTGAGTGCATTATCAGTTCAGCGATAAATATGGTTAACCCTAATCAATAAAAGTAAAAATACAAGAAAAGGGTAAAGACACTTAGCTTCGATTGATGAAGGTTGATGGTCGGAGGTTGCCTGAAGCATTGACTCTGACCCTCGGAGAATTGACAGAAAAATAACACAGGAAGCAGTGAGTGTATGACTAATTCAATGGCAATTAAATTTAACCCTAATTTGATAAAAAAAAATAAAATGATTATTTAAAATAAATACGAAATAGGACTTAGCTTTTGGCTTGACGTGGCGCATAGTCGGAAGGCATATGAAAATAACCCCGAAAAGAATGCACAAAGAAAGATTTTTTAGTGTAGGTGTGATCTCGGAAAACCTGATTCGGGCACAAATTAACTATGATTAATAGAATAAATAAAAATCAAATTAATCAATTATCGATATTCTACCTAATTAATTAAATCAACTGCAAATAAGTTTTCCTTTTTTGATTAAATATCCTAAACCTAATATATTTCTTTAATTAATAAAATATTTATAATTAATTTAAACAAATTAAGTTAAATCCCAATATTTAAATCAAATGAAATTGTTTAACTAAAATAAATATTTTCATTATTTCTTTAGGAAAAAAGAAATTAAAAACAATTTTGTAAAAAGGAATATCTAAAAAATGTTTTAAAAACAAAACAATGTATATAAATAAGGTAAAAACCTAATATTATATATAATAAAATAAAAAGAAAATTGAGAAACTCAGCTGGGATCCTGTGCCACGCCTTAGTGGAGGTTCATGATGGGCACCCGCGCTGTGGGACGTTTGATTCGAAGCTGATGATGATCTGGCGGTGGATGAAGTAAGGTGCACCGTGATCTTGTCCATTGATGTTGCATTGAATATGGAATATGTGATTTGTAAAAAAAATAGGCGGACCCAGGGATCAATCCCAGGTCCCTAGCCTTGCATATACGCCTCCTTGCCATTACTCTGCTTTTGCTTAGTTGTTAGTGATATCAATCCTAAATATAATATAAAAAACGCAATTTCTTAATTAAACTCAAAAACTTGCGCCCAGCCGCATGGTCTTCCTCTTCACGCGTTTCTTTTTCTGCAAAATTGCAGAGACTTCTACCTACAGTTGGTTTTCGTCACCATAGCCCTGCACCTATGAGATTCATAAAATAGCGCAAATAAATTTCAACTAACACCATAAATCGATGGGAAATTGGCTACCGAGTGTGGTGGTGCTTTTAATTTGGATCAATTCCTTCTAAATCCCAAATTCCCAATTGGAAGCTCGGTATACCTAGCAATGGTGAATCGTGATTCCTGCACTTAAACTTCACGAAAACAATCCAGAAACATCATACTAATTCACATGAACACGAATATATAATCAAAACCGGTTTATTATGCATGAATTGTTGCAATCGGAAATTTTAAAAGTGATGCAAACCGTGATCGTGAATGGCCGGTTCGGGATACGTTGAACGATGGTGACGCTGCAGTTGATTCCAGAGAGTACCGATGAATCAATTGAACGACTTAGAATTGCTTGAATTGCTCTCTATATCCCTCGGCTAGCTCACTGGATTTTTCACATTTTTTCCTCTTGTGAATAGGATTCCGGTTGCAGCCAAAAAAATCCTCCCCGCTTATGTTATCCTTGTGCATATATATGGCTTTGGATTAGGTTAACAGAATTGAAATCAATCTTTGAATTTATCTTCGAGAGATTTGATTTTCCAATCTCCTGAAAATTGCCAATTTTGACCAAGGTTTGTTAGAGAATATGCTCCACACGGTCTGCAACTTATTTTGGATATCAAATATAACTTGAATCTAAGCCCATGAATATTAATTTTATTTTAATTAAAATTGAACTAAATTTAATTAATCCAACAATAAATAAAATAAAATAAATGACAACAAAGCATGCAAATGGGCTTTAGAATTCTTTGGCAATATTAGAGATATGTTTGAATCAAGGAAACATAGGCCCATTTGAAGAATTTCCAAGTTTAATCCATATTTTCTTCATGCATTTTCTTCAAAGTTTTTGATTAAATTGATTTTTTAATGAATAAAATTTTATATAAAATCAAATAATCATCAGTAATTTGTGGTATTGGATATGGACCCCATTGGTAAAAAATCAATTTGGCCCTTATTGCTTAGGACAGTGTGCATCCACTTAGATCTTGAGCTATTGATACTTGGATGAGGTTGAGTATAAAAATGTGGTGGGCAAATTTTGGGGTATGACAGCTGCCCCTGTTCAATTATCTTAAACCTGAAGATGTAGAGTAGTTTGTATGCCAGTCGGTATCTGAAGGTGGAAGATGATTGAACACTAGAATACCAAGAAATTTGCCCTAGCTGAAGTAGGGACTTTTGTCGGAGATGGGCTTGAAGATGCCATCCAACTTGTTAAACTTGAGGGTCAGAATGCGTCGTACGTTTAGACTACTTCTGAGGAATAGCCTTAGGTTGAATCGTACGTTAGACTGGGTCTAGTTTGCATCCGCGGATGACTGGAAAACCGTGCGTTAAGTTTGAAGGATAAGTCGTGCGTTAGACTAAATCCGTTTGTATCCGTAGATGTCTGGAAAACCGTGTCTTAGGTTGAATCTGAGCTTAGTATGTTGAGAAATGTTTGTCGGAGATCGATCGTGTCAGTACCGTTCGTAGTAACTGAATTAGACTTGGGAAGGGTGATTATTTTTGAACTATCTCCGGAAAATACCCGGAATTAAGTATCAGAATTAAATCTTCATTTTGATTATTTCTGAACTATCTTTGGAGGAAATCCAAAATTAAGTATCAGAATTAAATCTTCGTCTTGATTATTTCTGAACTATCTCTGGAAGAAACCCAAAATTAAGTATCAGAATTAAATCTCTGTCTTGATTATATCTGAACCATCTTTGGAAGATATCCAAAATTAAGTATCATAATTAAATCTCTGTCTTGATTATCTCTGAGCTATCTTTGGAAGATATCCAAAATTAAGAGTCAGAAGTAAATCTCTATCTTGATTATATCTGAACCATCTTTGGAAGATATCCAAAATTAGGTGTCAGAACTAAATCTCTGTCTTGATTATATCTGAACCATCTTTGGAAGATATCCAAAATTAAGTATCAGAATTAAATCTCTGTCTTGATTATCTCTGAGCTATCTTTGGAAGATATCCAAAATTAAGTGTCAGAACTAAATATCTATCTTGATTATATCCGAACCATCTTTGGAAGATATCCAAAATTAAGTATCAGAATTAAATCTCTGTCTTGATTATCTCTAAGCTATCTTTGGAAGATATCCAAAATTAAGAGTCAGAAGTAAATCTCTATCTTGATTATATCTGAACCATCTTTGGAAGATATCCAAAATTAGGTGTCAAAACTAAATCTCTGTCTTGAATGAGTGTCATAATTAAATCGTTGACTTGATTATATCTGCACTATATTTAGAAGATGTATAAGTAGACTGCAAAAGAAACATTAGTTTCATGCAATGTCGTGATGCATGCATTGTAATTTTTTTGAAATGAATGAGAGTGTTGTGCATATGTAATGAGACGTATGTATGTTATGAATTAACTATGATATATGATGTATGAACATGAGTTATGCTATTTTGAAGTATCTTGATTGAGAAAGTAAATCTCTAGGTCGTTGCGACTCTGATGCCTAATTTTGTTCTAAAGATACGCAGCTGGGGATTTATGATTTCTGCTTGGGGACGATCAGTAACTTGATATACCCTGACTGGGGATTAGAGATATTAACAAACCATGTTTGGAGCAGAGAAGTAGGTCGGGGAACAGACGATGTCAAAGATGTGAACTCTGTTGAGGAGCTATATCTGTGTCGGGACGAGAACTTTTGAAGATGTCTTCTTAATGATTACTCTGTGGGGATATGTTCTTGTGAACCCGGCTCGGTGGGGAGATATGGGTGTCTTGAAAGTTGCCCCCAATGATTATAGCACCTGTCATTCCTGGATTTTGTGTTGATTAGAACATGCCAATGGATATTGATCGAAGCGTTGAACATGCCTTGTAAAACTTTGCCCCGGCTAGTAGGAACTTGAAGAGATTCAACTCGCGAGGACTTTATGAGGTGTGCACTACGGGCGACATGCCCCTAGTAATCATATGCCCAAGACAATGTCCTATGTTGGTTGAGAAGTAGCTTCAAATCTTCTTGGATGCATGCCCCTGGTCGGCATCCTTGAGATATTCTTGGAATCTTGACTTGATTGCCCCAGATTGATTGGGCAAAACATGTCAGGCCCCTTGTGTACATAAGAGACATGGCCTCTTGGAGTAGTATTGTCTGTCGGGATAACTTTCAGTCATTAGTTGTACCCTGTGCAAGTTCTTTCTGTTGCTAACATTTGAAATTATGTAGCAGAATATGTTTAATAATGTATTCATGAGATGCAATGCATACGTTTGTCTTGAGTTTTGAAAAAAACATTAAAACAAGAGATGTAAAAACGTGATATTTGTAAAAACATGATATTCGTAACAATGTGATGTTTGTAAAAACGTGATATCAACTTAACATTTTTGGTGACCTTAAGGAGTCAGGATACCTTTTTGGTAACAGTATGCTTTCGAACTAACCATGTTTCAATTAGGACTTTCAAAGGTTGTAACATGGCTTCGTTCACGGTTTAAGAAACAAAGGATAAAGGCTCAAAGTTTATTTGTACCCACCCCTCTTCGTGATGTTCTTCGATCCTAAGCTCAGTTAATTCAACTTATGCATTCAGGTTCCAAGAGATCTATGGATTTGCGCCTTTGATAATGTTGATGGTTCGCAAGTAATGAGAACTTCTGATATGGCAGTCATTTCTTCCTTTTGGTAGTCACAACTTTGAGTTGTTCAAGAATTTATTGACTTCTCCTTTTTCATCTTTTTGATATCCCTAACTTTTGCCTGAACTGTCTATTGTAAGCTTATAGTCAGCGGGATGCCTTGATTTTTGCCTAAGTCATCTTTTTTATTTTTGACTTAGCAGGCTTTTCTTTGTATATATGTTTTTCATTTTTTCCTTTTTGAAAGATAATGACTGCCTTGCTTAATGATTGATGAAACATCATTGGCTTTTGACTGACATCTCCAACACTTCTTTGATGTGTGCGGATGAATGCTTGTGATTAGACCCTTTGTTGAAAGATGTACTGAATTATTCTCTTAAAATAGAATGCACAACCAAATAAATTGAGAACTACCTTACCCCAGGTTATGATCAAGGGTTTTAATTAGTACAAGAAAGAAACTTCTACTTCTTAGGCTCATAGGGGTTGACGAGGGATTATCATCCTTATATCTCCACTGTTTAGGAATTGAAATAATGCCTGTACATCGTCAACATAGTCCGTTCAAAAGCATACTGTATGAGGTTGCGGTATCGTTTTCGTCATCCTCCCTCAAAAGGCTTACAGCTTAGCAGGAGTTGAATAAACACAAAACATATGCAAAGTAAATACGTGATTTGAAATGAATGATAACGAAATAATGTATTCAAGACAAACATATGCAATGCACTAATGATAATTATTAAAACAGATAATGTCTATCATAAGTCGAATGTTTAAACAAACAGAATAGAAATTGCAAACAAAAGTAAATCTAATGATCTAAAAAGTTCATCCTTCTAGCCATCCATAGTATTAGCAATCTTGTTGTGATTAGGCATGGGAGCAGTGATCACATTAGGAGTTGCAGGATGGTCGAACTCAATTTCACCAACGTCGATCATATCTTGGATCTTGTTCTTCAACGGCCAACAATTCTCTGTGTCATGCCCAGGACTATTAGAATGATATGCGCACCTCGCATTGGGCTTATAACTAGGAGCAGAGGTGTTAGGATTCTTAGGAGGATCCCTCAGGGTGATCAAATTTGCCTTTAGCAGATGTTGTAAAGTTTGAGCTAGCGACGTGTTGATCTTTGTGAATTGACGTCTGGGTGTAACTTGTTTGTCTTGACGACCTTGTTGAGGCGCCGGTGTGGAGCTCAGAACTGCCCCAATATGTTGATCATGGTTTATCCTTTTCTGCCCATACACAGCATTGGAATCTGACCTCCCATTGAAATGCTTCTTTGTAGTACTTGAGGATGTAGCCACTTGAATCTTACCACTTCGGATGCCATTCTCGACACGTTCCCCAGTCAGTATAAGCTCAGTGAATCCAGATGATGAACTTCCCAGCAAATGACTATAGAAAGGGCCAGTCAGTGTATTCATGAACATATCTACCATCTCTCTGTCAGCCAAGGAAGGTTTGACTCTTCCAGCTAGATCTCTCCATTTCTGAGCATACTCCTTGAAACTTTCCTTAGGTCCCATAGACATGCTTTGTAGTTGCATGCGAGTTGGTGCGAGATCGGAATTATATTGGTATTGCTTATAGAAAGCAACAACTAAATCTTCCCAGGTATGAATGTTGGTACTTTCCAGTTGATAGTACCATTCGAGTTGAGTTCCAGATAAGCTTTCTTGAAAGAAATGGATCCAGAGCCGCTTATCAGCAGTGTGAGGCTGAATCTTCCTTACATAAGACCTCAAGTGTAGTTTAGGACAAGAGACTCCATCATACTTAGCAAAGGCGGGAGTTTTGAATTTTGGAGGAATAACGACCCCAGGAACAAGTCCAAGCTCTTCAAAATCCAGCCCAGGTATCTTCTGAATTTCCACGCTTCTCAGACGCTCTTCTAACATCTTGTATTTGTCATCGGGATGTTCGTCCTCATGGTAATAGTCCTCTTCTTCTTCAGAGAGTTTGGCAGACTCGTGGTTACTTTTTGCATCAGTTTTGATACTATCATCATCTTGCTCATCCTCACCACTGTCTTCAGAGGTTTCAGCATCCCTGAGTTGCAAGATCGGTCTAAGCTTTTTCACTCGAGTCTTCTTACCCTCTTTGGGAGTTTCAGCTTCTTCAACCTTTTTGAGAGGGCCTTTGAACCTTCTTCCCAGATTGAGAACACCTTTAGGTTTCTTGGTCTTCTTTTCCTTCTTAGTCAGAAGGGATTTCAGCTCATCTTGCCCCTTGGACAAATTCAGAATCAAGGCTTGGAACTCAGTGTTTTGAGCTTGGAGATCCTTAACTGATTGTTCGAGATCCATGATGCTGAAATAAACAGCGAGGAAAGATGAGAGACCTATTGTAAGAAACCTGTTATGCGATGTTATGAATGCAAATGCAATGCTTTCAAGGATCTATAGGAAATTTAGTTTGCAACGTTTAGACATTGAATCAAACACAGTTATGTCCAGTGAGTTCTGGCTTTCGTCTTTAGACGTCCTTCTTTGAGAATCAAGCTCACCATATCGAGTGGGTCATCGCCTCTGATTCAGGATACTTCTGAATTTGAAGATACATGGCTAGAGGAAAATAAATCCTCTTGCCCCTTGATAGGTACTGAGTCTCTGAATTGGAAGGCATGTGGCTAGAGGAAAATAAATCCTTTTGCCCCTAGATAGGAATTCAGTCCTTGATAAGAGCACCTGAAATTATGCGCCCTAAATCCCTAAGATCCTTGAAAGGGTTAGTTAAATCATGTTATGCTTATGATGTCATGATGTCATGATGTTATGCGAATGCAGTTCGTTGGACTTAGTGCGAGATGGTAAGGACAAACAAATCCTTTCAACAAAACCTGCGAGGAAATGAAGGTTAGTAGTAAACACAAACAAGTCACACAAGTCACATAATTTTTGGCTTAAGGCTTGCATGGAGTCTGATCAGGTGTCCTTCCCAAGGGTATTTCTATGGATAAGGAGATTTCAGCAACGGGTTCTACAAGTTATCCAGAATTGTCAGCCCTTCTAAAGCACCCTCGGACATGATGCATTCGCACCATGCAATGATACTTTGAGAAAGAACCTATCTGAATTGTAGCATCGGGTAGCGACTAGTTCTTAACATTTGTCAAGAGTAGTCCCCACTACGTTCCTAAAGGCCAGGATGGGTTAAGGGTAACTAAAGGTCCTTGAGCTCCGGCGCACCCACAGACACATACATAGACCTCCCTCATTTGAGAAAGGTGTGCATATGCTATGGAGTCCTAACTCAAGTGTGAACTTCATATTGACTCATCTCCCACATATGTGAAAGAGGTCGCCATGACTATGCCACTCCTAATCTTAAGTGTACTTGAATCCGGGTGTAGGATTCGTCCTTCAGTTAATTCCCAAAACAGCCCTGAAAAATAAAGCAAGCAAAGCAAACAATAGAATACAATTAAGTGATCATAAACTTTTAAGGTAACCCCTCTCTTATCGAAAAATCCCCAGCAGAGTCGCCAGTTCTGTAATACGGTGAACTGACTTTATATCGAAATGTACAGTAAGCAAGAGTCGCCACCGACTTTTATTTTATCCAAACAAATTAGAAAGGCTAAAAGAACAGGAAAAACCTTTTAAATAAAAATAGGGTTCGGGGGGTATTATGCAAAGGGAAGGTGTAAGGCACCCTTTGCATCCATGGGTTTCCATGGGCTCTTAATTGCTTTGCTCTTTTGAAGAAGAAGTTTAGAGATGAAATAAGACTTTAGCTTGTAAATAAGCGTAGCTTTTTGAAGATTTATGAGAAAGAATATAAAAATGTTTTTAGCCAGAGCAAGGCAATTAGGGGCAATTACCTCAATAATGTAGAAAATAGTTCTTTTAGCCTTTCAGGATGAAAGGGTCTATCCTTGCCATAGGAGGGCAGGAAGCCTTTCGTTTGGAGATTGAAGGGTCATCGCTTTATCATTCGCCATAAGACTGACCCATGCCATAGAGTGGCAGGTAGTCTAAGGGAATGATCAGAATAGCCTTTTGTAGGCAGCCAGAGGATACCTTAGCCTTTTTCGTAGGCAACTTCCGAGGGTCGAGATCATGCATATCGAAGGAAGCATGATTAGGGACCATGATCTTAATCGAGGCAACTGGCTAAGGTATCCTCGTATTCGAGGGACTGGCTATTCTACAAAATAACACAAGGCAACAGGCAACAGGCAACAAGGCAACAGAGAGGTTAGCTCAAAAATGTGCGTGGGTGCATCAATCACGTGATTATATTCAATTATATTATCTTGTAATTAGGTGATTCTAATTCAATTCCGAGTTGCACTCCCTAAAATTACTAACCACAACAACCAATACTAGCAATTAAAGTAACAATAACGGGGAAGGGAAATTGCAACCAGCGGAGGAGAGGGGAATTGAAACCAGCGGGATAAAATAAAGAAAATAGGTTTGAAACAAGTAATAATTGAGATAAGGGTTTAGGGTTACCGATATTCATAGCTTTGGCAATTTGACAAACCCTGAAAAGGTGGGGAAAATAATCAAAAATAGGGTGAGTGCATTATCAGTTCAGCGATAAATATGGTTAACCCTAATCAATAAAAGTAAAAATACAAGAAAAGGGTAAAGACACTTAGCTTCGATTGATGAAGGTTGATGGTCGGAGGTTGCCTGAAGCATTGACTCTGACCCTCGGAGAATTGACAGAAAAATAACACAGGAAGCAGTGAGTGTATGACTAATTCAATGGCAATTAAATTTAACCCTAATTTGATAAAAAAACAAAATAAAATGATTATTTAAAATAAATACGAAATAGGACTTAGCTTTTGGCTTGACGTGGCGCATAGTCGGAAGGCATCTGAAAATAACCCTGAAAAGAATGCACAAAGAAAGATTTTTTAGTGTAGGTGTGATCTCGGAAAACCTGATTCGGACACAAATTAACTATGATTAATAGAATAAATAAAAATCAAATTAATCAATTATCGATATTCTACCTAATTAATTAAATCAACTGCAAATAAGTTTTCCTTTTTTGATTAAATATCCTAAACCTAATATATTTCTTTAATTAATAAAATATTTATAATTAATTTAAACAAATTAAGTTAAATCCCAATATTTAAATCAAATGAAATTGTTTAACTAAAATAAATATTTTCATTATTTCTTTAGGAAAAAAGAAATTAAAAACAATTTTGTAAAAAGGAATATCTAAAAAATGTTTTAAAAACAAAACAATGTATATAAATAAGGTAAAAACCTAATATTATATATAATAAAATAAAAAGAAAATTGAGAAACTCAGCTAGGATCCTGTGCCACGCCTTAGTGGAGGTTCGTGATGGGCACCCGCGCTGTGGGACGTTGGATTCGAAGCTGATGATGATCTGGCGGTGGATGAAGTAAGGTGCACCGTGATCTTGTCCATTGATGTTGCATTGAATATGGAATATGTGATTTGTAAAAAAAATAGGCGGACCCAGGGATCAATCCCAGGTCCCTAGCCTTGCATATACGCCTCCTTGCCATTACTCTGCTTTTGCTTAGTTGTTAGTGATATCAATCCTAAATATAATATAAAAAACGCAATTTCTTAATTAAACTCAAAAACTTGCGCCCAGCCGCATGGTCTTCCTCTTCACGCGTTTCTTTTTCTGCAAAATTGCAGAGACTTCTACCTACAGTTGGTTTTCGTCACCATAGCCCTGCACCTATGACATTCATAAAATAGCGCAAATAAATTTCAACTAACACCATAAATCGATGGGAAATTGGCTACCGAGTGCGGTGGTGCTTTTAATTTGGATCAATTCCTTCTAAATCCCAAATTCCCAATTGGAAGCTCGGTATACCTAGCAATGGTGAATCGTGATTCCTGCACTTAAACTTCACGAAAACAATCCAGAAACATCATACTAATTCACATGAACACGAATATATAATCAAAACCGGTTTATTATGCATGAATTGTTGCAATCGGAAATTTTAAAAGTGATGCAAACCGTGATCGTGAATGGCCGGTTCGGGATACGTTGAACGATGGTGACGCTGCAGTTGATTCCAGAGAGTACCGATGAATCAATTGAACGACTTAGAATTGCTTGAATTGCTCTCTATATCCCTCGGCTAACTCACTGGATTTTTCACGTTTTTTCCTCTAGTGAATAGGATTCCGGTTGCAGCCAAAAAAATCCTCCCCGCTTATGTTATCCTTGTGCATATATATGGCTTTGGATTAGGTTAACAGAATTGAAATCAATCTTTGAATTTATCTTCGAGAGATTTGATTTTCCAATCTCCTGAAAATTGCCAATTTTGACCAAGGTTTGTTAGAAAATATGCTCCACACAGTCTGCAACTTATTTTGGATATCAAATATAACTTGAATCTAAGTCCATGAATATTAATTTTATTTTAATTAAAATTGAACTAAATTTAATTAATCCAACAATAAATAAAATAAAATAAATGACAACAAAGCATGCAAATGGGCTTTAGAATTCTTTGGCAATATTAGAGATATGTTTGAATCAAGGAAACATAGGCCCATTTGAAGAATTTCCAAGTTTAATCCATATTTTCTTCATGCATTTTCTTCAAATTTTTTGATTAAATTGATTTTTTAATGAATAAAATTTTATATAAAATCAAATAATCATCAGTAATTTGTGGTATTGGATATGGACCCCATTGGTAAAAAATCAATTTGGCCCTTATTGCTTAGGAGAGTGTGCATCCACTTAGATCTTGAGCTATTGATACTTGGATGAGGTTGAGTATAAAAATGTGGTGGGCAAATTTTGGGGTATGACAGCTGCCCCTGTTCAATTATCTTAAACCTGAAGATGTAGAGTAGTTTGTATGCCTATACCCGTCGTCATCTCTGAATGCACCTTTTGCGCTAAAATTTAATCCGCTTTTTATGTTTTTTATTCTCTTCTTTTTCAGAATCACCGTCAAAGGCTGCTCACGCTCAACAAAAAATCACCGTAAAATCATTTATCTCAGCCACTCACATTGCCACTGCGAATCAGCGTCAAAGCAACCACCATTAATTCGAATCACCATAAAAAATATTATTAGTTTTATAATATAAAAGTTGACAATTTACAAAGAATAAACATTATTATTAAAAAAATATGAAAATTAATTTATTTTCTTTAACAATATCCATAACATAATATCTCATCAGTAGCAATTCTCTAAGATGATATTCTTACTACAATTTAATTTTTATTACTCGATTCTTTTCAAAATAACTGTCATTTAAGCATATACTCATTTTCTTCTTGCTACATGTTACTAGACGACAATGATCACCTTGCTGGGAGCCATCAAAGAAGCCAATGAAGCCAACCAATTGGTTACTCCCATCATAAATATTGTCTTGGTATGAATCTGTGTTAATTTCATTGATTTATATCTTCTAGATATGTAAGTTTATTTTCTTATTGTATCGTATTTTAGGGAGGCTGAAGGTTTCAGGTATGGGCTACAGGGAGAATCAAGTTTGGGTGTGAGGCTTATACTCGATCGAATCCGAGCTGATAGTAGAAGTGAATGAGATGTGGAATGATCTTCGTTCAGTATTGCAGGGTGTTCACTTGGTTCAGTTGTGGTATGATCTTCGTTCAAGAATGATTTTCGTTCAGTATTGCAGGGTTGTTGAATTAGGGTGTTATACTTTTTTTTCTTCATTTAGTTCAATGTCAAAAATAATGTTTGTACTAAAGAAAGACAAAGTGAAGGTTATATTCTGGTAAAAGATGTGAATTTTTGTTGTTATTTTAATTTTTTATAAGTTCATTATTTTTGCGGGGGTTATAACTGTAACGACTGTTTTTATTTCCGTATTTTATTTAATTGTGCGATATGAGATTTATTTAATTGATTATGTGTTTAAGTGATTTTGTGTTATTTATGGAATATTATTAGTAAATAGCATAAGTTAGTAAGTGTTATGAGTTATTGGACCTAAGTCGGTATTAGTAATCGAGAGGTGCTAAATAGAGCCCATTAGTAATTTGAGATTTAGTGAGGGTTTAACAAAACAAGAGAATTGAGGGGAATTGAGGATTAGAGCTCATTTGGAAAAATTGTGAAAGAAGAGAAGAGAGAAGAGAAGAGGAGAAGCTAGGTCTTGAAGATAGATTTGGCTTCAGTGAAAAACCTAAGGCAAGAGTGGGATTCTTTCATGATAAAGGATTGTATGATGATGTTTAGGGTGGGTTAGATTATATGTTGTTGTCCATGAATGTGTGAGTTGAAATTGTTAGGGTTTATGATAGAATTCCGTGAAATTGTGCCATTAATCATGTTGATGATGTTTGTATATGAACCCATGGTTAGAAACATGTTTAGGAACCTTTTATGTGTGTTAAATTGCTGTCTGGATGAGTTTTGGAATGTTAAAATCAAATTTGAGTTGGTGTTGAAAGTGCTGAAAACGCACAGATTTTCCAGTTCTAGTGTAGAGTGTCGGGCGAGCGCTTGTTTTGTGGCTTCCGCCGGGCGAGCGAGTTGCTTCTCCGGGCGAGCCAGCGCCCACAGGTTTTCGCCGGGCGAGCGTAGCGGTGAGAGAGCGGCCAAGTTTCTGCCAACGAGCGTCGGGCGAGCGGATGCTTCTACCGGGCGAAAATGCCCTGTTTGTGAAAAATTAAAACGATCATACCTTTTTCTCTGTAACTCCTTTTTAAATGTCGTTTGAAACTCCGTGAATCTTTAATTGATGTCTTTCTAATGGATATGATTTTAAAACCTTTGAAAATCCTTTTTGAATCCTTTTCTTGAATTGAATCATTTTATGTCGTGATTGTTGTTGTGTAGTGGTGTATTGTTGTATGATGTTACAACATAGCGACGTGATTGTGAAGTGATATATTGTTGTATGATGTTATAACATAGCGACGTGATTGTGAAGCGATTAATGATGTTTATTCGATGTTTGTGATGTGTTGTAAATGTTGTGTTTGTGTGGATGTTACATTCATTGAGTTACATCCATTGCATAAAGAGACGGTGGCCTTAATGGCAAAAGCGATGATGGCCTTAATGGAAAATAGTGACGATGTGCCCAATGGCAATTTTGAGATGATGGGAGTTTTACTCCAAATGGTACCACATGCATTTGCATAAGTCAAGTCACATTTATATTGCATTTGAAATTGCTTTGAGTGTGTGGTTGATGTGACGTGATGCTGAGATGTTATCGGGATGTATTGAAATTATACTTGTGAATTGGCTATGTTGTCATAATTGATTATTGACATGTTTCCGTTTTGTAAATTGTTTAGTGATGATAGTTGTTGTAAGATGTTAGGTGATGGGAAGTGGTGATATATGTATAATCTTTACCATGCTTTGAATATTATCATACGTTTCTTTATAATGAGTGATATCTCACCCCTTCTGTTTGAATGTTACCCTCTGTTGGTAACTTGCAGGTAACGACATGGAGTAGCTGTTTACCTATTAGCTCGAGTCGGTGTGTATATGCTATGATACATAGCAATTGGATATGTTGTCATAATTGATTATTGACATGTTTCCGTTTTGTAAATTGTTTGGTGATGATAGTTGTTGTAAGATGTTAGGTGATGGGAAGTGGTGATATATGTATAATCTTTACCATGCTTTGAATATTATCATATGTTTCTTTATAATGAATGATATCTCACGCCTTCTGTTTGAATGTTACCCTCTGTTGGTAACTTGCAGGTAACGACATGGAGTAGCTGTTTACCTATTAGCTCGAGTCGGTGTGTATATGCTATGATACATAGCACTCGGGGGATGTTTGCGTATTTTGATTATGTTGCTATATCTTTTCAAATTCTATTATTGTTCTCTTTGATTGAGACATGTTGGATTAATTGTTGCCATGTTGGCAAAGATGTTATGATTTGAATTTATGTTGTTCTTTGAATTCCACTGCGATGTTATAAAGTTGTTTGGATTTGAATGACTAATGATGTATGAGTTCCTCCTTTATACGTGTTATGTATCTTCATATATGAGCTTTCATGAGATTTTGTTTAAGTTGATAAACGTGACGCCTCAAATAAGTTATTGTTTTGAGATTTTGCACTCTGATTTTCCTATTAAATTGCGAGATAGATTTGGGGTGTTACAATAACCCCCCCTTATAGGTTGTTTTAAACTGTCACAATTAGTAGTAAAAACGAAACAACAATTAAAATTCACAGCAGTTTGAACCGTCACAATCAAAAATGAAAACAAAAAAAAAACAAAAGTTCACGACGGTTTGAACCGTCTTAATCAACAATGAAAACAAAAATCAAGCGGAAATTCACGACGGTTGGTAACCTTCGCAATATTCAGTTCACGTAGTTCCCTACCCGTCGTGAGTGAGACCAACCGTTGGTGTGACAGTTTTGACAACCATCGTGAAACAGTCTTAGGACACGCGTTTCTGCGACAGTATAACAACCGTCGTAGACAATAAATTGCGGTGGTTTTAACCATCGTAACCTGCCAAAACAACCGTCGCAATTTGTCAATTTTCTTGTAGTGGATTAATGTGCCAACCCCCAAATTCACATGATTTAAATGTTTTAGATATTGGTTTTTCAATTCAATAAAAGCCTTACAACATAGAGAGTCTCCTAATTCTATAGGGGAACTTGTGAGTGCAGTTGAGAAGTTGTTTCAAGAATTTAAAATTGCCAAAGAAAATCATATATTTTTAACGCTTCAATGATGTATAATTGAAATTATGAAATCAAGAGGTTCCCACAACTATAAAATTCCACATGTGAAGAAAACATGTTGGAAGGTAGAAATCAACTGCCAACACGGCTAAAATGTGATATCCAATTGGTGAGAGATGTTATGGGATATTTAGATATTGTTGGTGATGATTAACTATTTCAATCTTCTTAAAATTGCTCTATTTGTAATTGAGAGTTGTTAAACTAAAAAAATAAATTGTTATGTTTATTCCTTATAAAATTGCTCTATTTATAAATTGTTACGTTCATTTTTTATAAATTTACTCTATAAGTAAAAAGCTAAAAAAATGTAAATATAGTAAATAAAGATTTTAACTTATTGAAAAAATCTCTTCAAATCAAAATAATCATTTCAAATCCAAGATAATTATAACAGGATAGAAAGACACTTTTTTTTTTAATTTTAATATAATTTTGAAAGATAAATCTTGCGTACCTTCTTTTATTCTTCTTTGTGCTCCACTTCCTCTGGAGTTTCATCTTCCCCGTCTAGAAATTTGTTCAAACCTATCCACCCATTATCCGGACGGATGTTTAAGTCAATGGGATCTTCATCATCTTGTTCATCCATGGAATCTTCATCATCTTGTTCATCCATGGAATCTTCAACAATCTCTAAATCAATGGAATCTTTTACGATTTCTAGAGATATTAGGCCTTCATCATCTTCATTATCGGAAACTATATTAGAATCCAAAGAATCTTCTACTATTTCTATTGTTGAATCTTTAGGATTTTCCATTGCCAAAAATTTTAAGGTTTTTTTTATGAGAGGAAGAATGAATATAAAGTTGCAGAATATATAGATTCAAGTTAAGAAGAGAAATTTTTTAGAGTTTTAATGGAGAGTTATACTTTTTGAAAAATTTACAATTTTAATGGGAGAATTTGACGAGAGTAAATTTTTCTCGTAAGAATCTGGACTAATGCATTGGAATTACAACATTAATTGAAATATAAAAATAGTAGAAAAAAGAGAGAGTTTATGGGCATTTTAGGAAGATAAAAATTAATTTTACATTGAAATTACAAAACGACTTATATTTAAATACAATTTTTTCTCAAAACGTCATATAATAAAAAAACGGAAGTAGTATATTACTTTGACGATAAAAGAAAGTTTTGACTACATTTAAGTAGACTCCTCACAATATTTAAAAAACATGACAGAATCAAGAATTAAATATAATTTATTGGACCTACTAAAGAATGAAGAGATGAGTCAGAGTTGAACTATCACAAGCAAGCTAGCCGATATTGACCCAAATTTTGAGTGCTGATGGAAATTGCTCATAAATGCAATTCTTGTGTAGACACATAAGATATCACCAACTAACCATGTAAACATGTACCTGTAATTAAAGTTTTCAAATCAAGTAAGATAACAAACAACTTATATAAGAGTATTGTTATTGTTGGAAATCCACCAAAATCTATGATGAATTTCTATCAATCTTGATGAATAAGATTGTTATCACCACACGATAACAATGAAAAGAGAAAAGAAATTTAAAGAAGCATATATATTAGGATTTCTGCAGAGTAACTCTCTGCCCACAAATTATGGAAAACTTTATTATTCACTTGCAACTGCAAATTCTGTGAATACAATCTTTTGACTTGATCACAAAAACATGGGTTACTCCCTCTATTTATAGATTTAGGTTAGCTTGCTCTCTAAGTCAAAAGCCCAAAACTATAAAAGCCTAAAATACCTATTTTGGAAGTAAATTAAATCTATCTAACTTAGACCTAAATCAAATCTATCTAATTTAGATCTAAATCAAATATGTGTGTAACAAACTGTTTCCACACTTCTAAACAAAACTAATATTTTCAACACTCCCTTGTCTTTGTCGAACAAACTGCTTCAACACAAGGAATTAATTTCAACACACCACCTAATTCATTGTGTCTAAGCAATCTATATTCATCATAGCTCTTAGTCTTCTGAATAGTTCGACCTGCACTCCCTTTGTCATGATGTCTGCAATCTGATTCCTGGTTCTGCAGTGTTCCAAGTTCATCTTCTCATTTTCTACCTGATCTCAAAGATAATGGAACCTCATTTCGATGTGCTTGCTTCGACCATGTGCTATCGGATTCTTTGCCAGATTGATAGCTGACATGCTGTCGATCTTCATCGTCATTGCTCCATGATCTTTACCTGTGATTTCTTCGACCAAGTTCATGTTCTCCATACCAACATCCAACCTGATTATTTCGATCTTGGTAACATGTGCAAATACTTCATCAAAGTCGATTCCTTCCTTCTGAAGAAATCCTTTTGCTACAAGCATTGCCTTGTGTCGAGTCACTTCCCCTTTGGGATTACACTTCATCTTGTATACCCACTTCACATCAATTGCCTTCTTGCCTCGAGGCAATTCGACAAGTGACCAAGTGTTGTTGTCTTTGATGGACTTCAATTCCCCATTCATAGCTTTCACCCACTTCAAATCCTTCAATGCCTTAGCTGCATTGACAGGTTCGACATTTGAGTAGAAAGCGTAATGTACCAGTTCACCTTTGTTTCGAACACATCATCTGATGTAATGATACATTCTTGTAACCTTGCAGGAATGTGTCTTGTTCTATGAGGTCTGCTTGTACTTGGTTGATCTCTAACCTCCTCTTGTCGAACTTCTCTTTCGGCTTGAGTTTCTAGTTCTTCGAGTAAGATTCCCACGGAATCTTTCTTGACATTTTCAGTCCAATCCCATCCTTTAAGCTCATATATGATCACGTCCCTACAGATCACTACTTTCTTATTCACTGGTTCGAACAACTTGTAACCTCCAGTCAAATGATATCCTATAAGGATCATCTTGCTCGACTTTTCACCAAGTTTTCTTCAAAACTGATCTCGCACATGTCTATGTGTTATAAATCCAAATACTTTCAAATGACTCAAGCTAGGCTTCACACCAGACCAACATTCTTCTGGAGTAATTCCTTTTAGCTTCTTCGTCAGACATCTGTTCAGAATATATGTTGCGGTCGACACAACTTCACCCCAAAACTCTTTAGGTAAATTCTTGCCTTTCAACATACTTCTCACCATATTAATGATAGTTCAATTCTTCCTTTCGGCAGTTCCATTTTGTTGTGGAGTGTAGGGTGGCACCACCTCTTGCACAATCCCTTCTTTCTCATATAATATGTCGAAGTATTTCGAACCATATTCTCCACCACCACCAGTTCTCAGAACCTTGAGCTTTCGCCCACTTTATCTTTCAACCATTGATTTAAACTTGAAAAATACCTTGATCACTTAACTTTTCTTCTTGATTGGGTAAGTCCAGTGTTTTCGGCTGAAATCATCTATGAATGTAACAAAGCATTTGTTACCTCCATTCGAATCCACCTGGATAGGACTATATACATCAAAGTATATGATTTCGAGAATAGCATTCGACTTGCTTCCTGTTCCCTAGCTGAAGCTATTTCTGTGTTGCTTTGCCTACACAAATTCTTCACATACCTCGTTTAGAATGTCGATTTCTGGAAGTCCTGAAACCATATTCTTTCTTTTCAAGTCTCTGATGTCTTTAAAGTGTAGATGACCTAGTCAATAGTGCCACATCCATTCATCTCTACTAGTTGCATTCAAAAGGTACTTGTACTCCATCACATCGAGTTCAATCTTGAAGGTTCTATTTTGAGACATAGGAGCCTTCAAGATTAACCTTCCACCTGCGTCGATGACTCTCATCATCGAGTTCTGTCTTGAAGGTCCTTTGTAGTTCTTTTTGACCAACTGCCCAATGTTGAGCAAGTTGCTCTTCATGCCTAGTATGCACAACACATTGGAAATTATTGACCTTATTCCATCTTTCCTCATAATTAGAACATCTCCAACACCTTCAGCTGCTTATTGTCATTTTTGAATTTCACCATGCTCTCCATTGAGGGCTTTATGTTGACAAACCAATATTTCCTTCCAGACATATGAGATGAGCATCCTGAACCTAAGTACCATCGGTCCTTGAATTTATCTTCATCTTTTGTTGTGATCATCAGCATCGTCTCTTCTTCTTCTTATTTTGCAAACTTTGCATCACTTTCTTGATCCTTATTATTTTCTGGACACTTTGTAGAATAGTGACTATAATTCTGACAATTGAAACACTGAATGTGACTCTTGTCAGGATTCCATCACCTCTTCCTCTACATGCAGCACTACCTCTTTGGTTGCTTTGGTATGAGGGTTTTCTTTGATTTGACCAGCTTCCTATTTGATGACTTCGACTAGTCAAATTATTGTAGTTACCTCTACCTTTATTACCATTCCAACTTCCGTTGCCTTTCTTTTCGTTTGCCGACTGAGCCTGCAAAGCGGCATCACTCTTTGATTTTCCTGCAGCTCTTGCAACTATTCATTGTTCATGAGATTCAAGCGTCCCCTGAAGATATTCTTTTGTCAATTTCGACAAATCCTTCGACTCTTCTACGGCTAGTACCACATGGTCAAACTTAAGGGCCAAATATCTCAAGATCTTCGAAATAACAGCTCTTGTTGTTAGAGCTTCTCCATATATCTTGATTTGATTCACTAGTTTCGTTACCCTGGTGAAGAAATCAATTTTGCTTTCGCTATCTTCCATCTGAAGCAATTCATACGTTCTTTTGTGAGTTTGTAAGCTCACCTCTTTCACCTTTTCAGCACCTCCGAAATATTTTTCAAGAATCTCCCAAGCTTCTTTTGTAGATTCATAATCACTAACCTTTTCGAAGTTGTCTGGACTCAGACATTGATGAATTATAAAGAATTGGTAGACTTGCTGGATAATTTCCATTCCCATAATTCACCACCATCATGATTTTCTTCTTCTTCCCTTGATCGATAAACCGGAGCTCTAGATACCAGATGTTAGAAATCCACCAAAACCTATGATGAACAAGATTGTTATCACCACACGATAACAATGAAAAGAGAAAATAAATTTAAAGAAGAAAAGATATTAGGATTTCTGCAGAGTAACTCTGCCCACAAACTGTGGAAAAATTTATTATTCACTTGCAACTGCAAATTCTGTAAATATAATATTTTGATTTGATTACAAAAACAGGGGGTTACTCACTCTATTTATAGATTTAGGTTAGCTTGCTCTCTAAGCCAAAAGCCCAAAAATTATAAAAGCCTGAAATACCTATTTTAGAATTAAATCAAATCTGTCTAATTTAGACTTATATCAAATCTATCTAATTTATATCTAAATCAAATATGTGTGTAACAAACTTTTCCACACTTCTAAACAAAACAAATATTTTCAACATTTCCTTGTCTCTGTCGAACAAACTGCTTTGACACAAGGAATTACTTTCAACAGTTATAAGAAGAAACTATATATTCTTACCTCCTTGCTATTTTTCCAAAATCATCAATAATTTCATAACAAGAGGTATTCATGTATGATCTAAAAAAATGTCAACAGCATATTAACCGCAAAGACCAAAGTGACAATATTATCTAAAATAATAAGCCACAATGTTTTGGGTTTAAAGTCCAATCTTATAGGAGACACCGCCGCACAGTAGACAACACAAACCACCATGCATATTTTCCATAACCTAGAAAATGCATTTAATAGTTAATAAATAATAAAAAACAATTATAAATGTTAAATACTAGTTAGTAAAGTTAAAAAAAAGAGACACTTGTATGCTGAATGCTGAGCTGAAAGGAGAAATTTTGTAGTTTCTTAGATTAGTAGTTTTTCTTCCAAAATCTAGCAAAATATCATCGAACCAAAAGCTACTATAGGTGGCATAGTCAACCCAGATTCTTCTTAAAATGTTCTTGGAATAAGAGTGGCCCATCTTGAGTAAGTCAATGAGACAGAGTTACCCATCAATAAAAAAAAACACTGAAAGTAAAATTATTGTAGGATTTATAAATCCTAACACCACCAACAAAAAAATTACAATTATTAAAAGTGTGTTTGTTTCCACGTTGAAAAAACGCTCCTTTTATAGCTTTAAAATGATTATTAAAAGTACAATTATTGTCTTTTCTCACGTGATAAAATATTATATTAATATGTAATGCATAATCAATAAAATATTATTATATTTTACAAATCTATTTCATATATTTTTCACAATGTATATAAAAAATAAATAATGAGTACAAAATAGATTTTTAAATAGATTACGATATATTATTCACAATGTATATAAAAAAATAAATAGTGATTTATTCGAGTTGAGAGGTATGCATCAACAACTTTGGAAATGGAAGAAGCAATTTGGGTTAAACATGAAGAAATGGTACGTGATTCGGATTCGATTAAGAACACTGCTGGGGCAACCGGCTTAAAAAATTTAATAAAACAGAGCCGCCACCCTTTATTTAAAGGAAAAATGGTAAAATTTTAAAATTAAAGAAAAATAGAGATTTTGGGTAAGTAGGTAAATTAGGCAAAGGGAAGGTGTTAGACACCCTTTGTCTTCCTTGTATTCAAGGAGACCCATTTAGTCTTTAGGTTTTATAAAAAGGTTTTAACAATTGTTGACTAATAAATTAAAATAATATGCCTTTGGCCAAAAGGGCAAAACCTCAAAGGTTTTGATGGGGTCATTGTCAGATCGAGACAACAATGACCATGGCTAAGGCAAAATATATAGCAAGAATAAAAGCAAAACATAGCAAGAATAAAATAGTGACCTCAATGCATCATCATTGACCAAAAAAGAGGAACGATAATAAAAACACCTTTTTTAAATAAAAGGGTGACCTCATACCAAAAGGTTAAATCATTGGCCAAAAAAGGTAAACCCAAGGGTTTTGACAGGGTCATTGTCAGATCGAGACAACAATGACCAAAGGCCAAAAGCCATGTACAGTGAAAATAAAAATAACCTCAACGTATCATCACAAGAAAAAATATTTAAAGAAAACATTTTTTAAAGGGAGACCTCAGCTATCATCACTGGCCAAAAGTTTTGAAAAAAAATTTTCAAAAAGGAGGCCTCATATGAAGTCATCGGCCAAAAATTTGAGTTTGAGTTTAGGGATTTGAGTTTGAAAGGGGGAAAGGGTTTGTCGGCCGTTGTCAGTTAATCGACAACGGCGGGTTAGGGTTGTTCAAGACAACCCTAAGACAAACGCTCGGAGGGAGAAGGGAAGCGTAGTAAAAAAATTGAAAAAAAGGTGTGTGATGTGAATGTGTGAAATTGTACTTGAAAGTGAAAAGAGGTCTCCCAAATAGGATTGCCAAAGGTCCTATTTATAATGGGAAATCTAGGTTAAAAATCCAAAAAAAAAAAACCATATCCAAAAGCCCAACAACCCATTTTTTGGAAATTGGTAAAAATAGGAGAAAAAGTGTGAAAATGTCACTCATGGGATTCAAACTCGCAACTTCTTATTTGAAGGCCTTGCTTCCTTACCAATTGTGCTTGTGCTATGTTATGTATTTGTAATAAAAAGCCTAATTGAAAGTGTATGAAGCATAGACAAATATTTTCTATTTATTAAAATATAAATAGTTTAAGAGTAAACTATTATACTTTTGATAGAAACAAATAATTAAAAAATCCAAAACATTGTAGATAATCCAAAGAAGTTTATAAAACTCAAGTTTAAAAATAATTTTGAATCTTGAAATTAGGCCTCATATTTTTATGAATAATAAGCTCAATTAAATACATACTTTTACTTAATGTATACCCCTATCTTTTGAATTGGACAATTTAGAGAATGGTTACTCTTTTGAAATGAGCTTGCCAATCAAGATGCCAAGCCCACTAGTTTGATATACACCCCTTGTAGAGTTTATATTACATCCCAGTTAATAAAACGTAATAGCAATAGGGCAAATTTTGGGGTATGACAACTGCCACAAAATAACTACATTCAAATTTATCTATCATTTCTGATTGATATGTTCAATTGACATTTCTTCAAACAAGTTTCTTTCTCAAAGCCTCCTGAGTCGCAATGCCAGATGTAGATTTAGTTCTGGTTCTAGCACCAGCGAGGAAAATTCCTCGTAAGTGATCGTTGCTACGTTTTCTATAGATGCACTCCTTGTTTTCTTCTTTAGATGCACCTCTAGATTTATTTTTTCTCACCACCAGTAGCGGTTGCAATGGGGGTGCTGCTCGTAATGATTTGGTTTTTGCATTGCTAGAAAGAATCCAAGCTATCCCAGATGGGACTCTTGTTACACCAAAACAAACTAGTGGTTAAAACATCCTAATGGCTCTGATGTATCAACTAGCTTGCGTGTGTAATTGAAGAAGGCTAATGTTCGTGTTTGGAAATTCAAATTCAGGTGTTTGAGTGGAGATGTATGTTGGGCCGTATAGTGCGTCGTGTGGCTTGGTAGTGAGTTTCTTGTGAATGAAGTGTGTCCAATGGATAAGAAGCAAATAATTCCTACAAATTTGTGAATTCCCTTAGGCTATGTTTGCTTGTTTGGAGAGGAGGGGTGGGGAAGGCTTCCAAAAATGAAAATTTAAAAAGATATAGAAAAATATTTGACATTTTTTGAAAAAATAATTTTGTTTAGAATGATAAAAGAGTCATCATTATTACTAAATTTTTAATTTTCATAATAGCATAACAACCTAAAAGATATCTGGAAAATTTATGTAAGCCCTTCAAAACCATCCTTTAATACAAATTTTGAGTTCCCCCGTTTTATGGGGTTTTTGGTGTTATTAATAAAATTAAACCCTCCAAAACCCTCATACCCAAAATCTTTTTAATCTTTTCAACCAAGTCTTCCTACCCAAAATATTTTTAATATTTTCAACCAATTCTTCCTATTTTCCAAAGCCCTCCTCTCCCTTCCCCTTCAAACTCGCAAACACGGCCTTAGAGAATACAATATCTTCCTTAGATATCACATTCCACTTTAACTTCACAACCAATGCTATTAGATGGCCCAAAGGATCAATGTTATGATAGCAGCACACCATGAAAAAACACTAACTTCAATAACTTATTTTATTAGATTATAGGAAGCGTTAAAATTAAAAACAAGAATCGATTATAGGAAGATAGTTTACCTTGTATTAGATTCTTCCGTTGCAATTGATTTGTATTCTTCATATTCCATTTTTTTGAAACCCTATGTTATAGAAAGCTTTCACCGATAGATAAACAATGCTAGTAGGCCAAGGATTATATAAATAACAAATATTTGTGTATTTATATAATAATAAATAATTTATTGATGTTTTCTTACAAAATAATTTATTGATGTTTTTTATTTGACAGAAATAATTTGTTGATGTTGTAAAATGACTCTGGTACGTTTATTGGATATACAAATCAATCGTAAAATTATTTCTAGAATCTACTATAGTCCATCTCCAATGGTGGTTGATACTTCGTCAATACTATACATTCGCTTTCCTTTGCTTAATGTGAATGGGATATTCACTTTGACATTATTCTGACAGAAAGGATTCAGCAAATATAAAATCTAGATCTAGGGTTACCAAGAACAAACATAAAATTAATTTGCAACTACCAATAAAGAAGAAGATTTATGATGATTCTCTACTTTTTCAAGAGGAAAATAGCCAAATAAATACAAGTAGAGTTCAGACCTAATGAGATGTTTAACATAAACCTGACCCACAAACTAATAAAGACATAAAACCACATAAAATAAAACATTTATTTTGTAATAAACCCTTGAAGCCATTTGGGCTTGTTCCTAATCCGAATGGGCCTAGTATCATTACTATCCGGTCCAACAATAGTCTTGTCCTCAAGATTGGGTGCCATATGTTCATGAACGGCCCACTTTAAAGGTCTAGTAGAAACATACGTGAGAGGGAAAGTAGGGTTAAGTTGGGCGGCAGAACATTTAGTGGGAGACACCTGTGATAACGTGTGAGGCAATTGGACAGGTTGTGCCTCGGGAACCGTGCCATCATGTGAATTAGAAGCTACAATGGGCAAAAATTTTAATGGTAGAGATTGCTTCTTTTTGGAATCCAATGAAATGGGCGGTGGAGATGGAAAGCTAGCATTGGAACTTGTAAACTTGGCACATGAAGTACTTATCACAGAATTTAACTTTACATTTGGAGATATCAATTCACTTGGAAGTTTCATTTGCTGTAAAGTGTCTCTCTCTTCAGTTTGCAAGTACAAATCTTGCACGTTCTCTTTCACTTTGAGATCCGATTTTGGAACTCCATCGGTGTCATTAGAGACCAAGTCTTCTTCTTTGTTAGTGTCATGCAAGGTAATGTGATCCTTCTTCATCTTTATAGCTTCTTGATACAAATTGTTGTTTGTTGTGATTTCCGAAACTGATTCTAAGTCATTCATGTGTTGTCTTGTAGGATCAGAGTCAAAAGGAGCGTGATTTTCATTTGGTTCCAATGCCGGTGGGATCTGAGTTGAATGATCTGAGGGTTGTTTTCCATGGAAAGCTCGAAGCTGAGAAACATGTATCACCGGGTGGATCTTTGAGGAAGATGGTAGGTCTAGGCGATATGTTGCACTTCCGATGCGAGCCAAGATCTTGAATGGTCCAAGTAATGTGATAAGTGCCAAAATGTCGATATTTTGAGTATATAATCGTGACACTTATCAATTCTATTCGTATAGTTTTTGTAATAAAATCCCAACTTTTATGTAAATATTAACATAATTGAGTTTTGATTCATTTTGTGTACCGTTTACTAGTTTTTCCTTTATTTTATAGGTATTTCTGCTTATCAGAGCCTCGAGGAATAAAGTGTCGAAGGCACGGCTTTTATTACGCATGTTTTGGAGCTAAATAAGGCAAAATTATGCAGAACAGTCCGCTTAGCGGAGCTCCAGTGCGCTTATGAAGATTGAATTTCAATAAGCCAGCTTGAAGCGGAGCAAAACAGAAGCTGGAAGATTTTTGGTCTGCTTAGCGGAGGTCACTCGCTAAGCAAGCTTGACTTTACTGTTGTAGATATTTTTTCCATGTTGGGTCCTCCGCTTAGCGGAGCCTAGCCCGCTTAGCGGACCTGCACATAATTGCTTTTATATTTCTTTCATTTGACACATTTAGGTTATGGTTTTGGAAAGTTTTTGGTTCCAACTCCATCATTTTCATTCTTAGAGTAGGATTAGCTTAGAAAACAACACCGGGTCATGCACTTGGAATATCGGAAGTGGATTTTCTATCAACCAGAGCTGACAACCGGTGAGATGTTTGGTTTATCTTTTCTATTCTCTGTGTATTTCATTGTGTTGGGTTTGTTTGTATAGTTACTCGAATATTATGTAAATTTACCGATTATAATGTTATATTTAACTTGCTTTACATATCTATGTTGATATTATCCTGTATCGCTCTATGTTGAGGATTTAGGTTGCTTTAGAGATAAACTTCTTAAATATTTATCTAGGATGATAATCTGTTAGTTGTGAACTCTACCGATAGATATAGAGCTAGCATTCACCGTTTATATTTGTACTTAATGATTTCGTGTTTGAAAGGCGCGCGAGAGATCGCCGATGCGAGAATACAGATGTTCTCGCAGCTTCGCATTAGAGATAACCTTAGTTGTGAGATGATCTCCTTTGTGCTCCAGAGATGGACTCTTATGTGAGAGATACGTGATAACATAGATGAGTATCGTAGGTTGAGTATAATGGGTCGGTTAGTTTATGTTTGTGAAGAGTGAATATATTTGCATGCCTGATTATTTCTTTCTCTTCTAAGAATGTGTTAAATTTTTCTTGTTTATTCTTTCTCTGTCCATATCTTTGTTTACTTCTCATTCATTCAAACCCGAGCTCGAAACCGTAGAAACTATTGAATGGCATCTCTCCATCTCTGAGGACGATAATTCCCGGATCAATCTTTCCAATTGTTTTTTGCTTGCCGCTATGCCTGCTTCAACAAAATGGCGTCGTTGTCGGGGATGGTTGTGAATTGCATTGCAATAGTTTTTGTGGTTTTGAGCTTTGCATTTAATGTAGATATTGTATAGTTTCACTTGTATATATATATATATATATATATATATATATATATATATATATATATATATATATTTACTTGTATATGTTTGCATACAATTATACTTTGGTTGGTAAATGTTGGTGAAACACGTTGAGATCAGACCAGTTTGTTATTCAAAATCTTCACTTTTCAACTTGTGAATCTAACATTCACCAATTTTCTCTTTTTGTATGATAATAGCATTATGTGTTTCAAACATGTATATATGTGTTTGTTTGTGTACATAATTGTATACTTGTGTTTTCTTTTATGTTCGTTTAATCGTCGTATATATTTGTACCCGTAACGTTTGTTGAGTGGTTGGTTAGGACACTTCCTTTAGGCTTGTGCGGTGAGACTTCACCATGGCATGACGGGAGGAAGCTACTTTCCGAGCTTGAATATAATAAAGGTGTCGAATTAACGATGTAAAACAAGCGCTTGTTGGGAGGCACCCCAACGGTTGTAAGATTTTGTTAATTTTTATGTTTAAGAGGTATTTAGGTGAAGTGGAGAGGGATCGAACACCTAATTCTGTTTTGTTTTTTTTAGTTTTACTGTCATTGCTTAGCGAGCATAGGAGAATTGTCTTTTCCAGCTTTGTACCAGTTGGGTTCCTATTCTACTTAGTTCATTTCTTTTTCCCACTTTCAACAAGGCTAATTAGTAATATATAATAGTTTTGTTTTTCTAATTCTTTTGTTGGTTGTTTGTACTCAAATTTTGTTCGGTGATTCGAAGATTTTTGAGGTGATTTTCCAAAGCTTGAGTGTTTCAACTTGCGGATGTATGGTAGGATATTATTTTTGAAGTTGTATCATTCAAGGTACTCATTGATCACTTTCTATAACATAACATGTTTAGGAAAGTTTTCATTTGTACAATTACCATATCATTCATTCTTTTGCATTACTTACTTGTTAATTAAATCACTTTAGTTCCCAAACCATAAATGTGAGGAAGCTTTCCATTATTCATATATGCTGGAGACCACAATCTTTGTTTTAACTGGATTTTATTATGCTTAATCTTTTGTTTATGTTGATTTTATGAAAGCATGAAAAGGATCAAGGCATTTTGTTTCATTTTATGCACAACTACCATAAACAAATAGTCAATTCACCTTGTGAGTGTGTGATCATTTGTTAACCCTTTTGAGCCTTTTTGTTAATGTCCATGTTGTTTTTGCTAACTGTTTATCTTTGAGTGTTTAGTTCTCATTTTTGCATGGATGACTGATTATTTGTTTTCTTGAACCCTCAACTATGATTTTTTGTATGAATTTTTATCTTTCCTTAGAAAGTAGGGAGTATTCACATGATGTGGTTGAATTCAAGTTGGGGAGAAAAATGATTATGTACTTATTTGGTTGTTGCTATAAGGTTGGAAAGAAAGAAAAAGAAAAGAGAAGAAAAAGAAAGAAAAAAAGTGAAAACTTTTTGAAAAATGAAAAGAAAAGACAAGCAAATAATTGTGCTAATAAGTATGGTGTGAAATTATGGTAAGACAGACTCAAAATGTCATACACAATGTCACGACACCTTTTCTGTCATCAGCTTAGCTGAGGCAGTACATACAAATCCCCCAAATTTTAATTACTTCTAACATGCAGAAGTCCATGAGAGCTGGGATCATATTAGTTCAGTTAACACAAAGAAATCTGCTTTTGCAGAGGTTCTGTGACAGCACAATCATTAAACCAAATACTAATGTCATGCACAATGTTATGACATCCAAACTGAACAAACAAATAAACAATGCAGAAATATAAACAACATATAGAATTGTTCACCCAGTTCGGTTCTAACTAACCTACTATGGGGGCAACCAAGCCAGGAAGGAAATCCACTATCAGTAGTCTTAATTTGAAGCTAAACTCCCTTGTTTACAACTTCTCACTTAAACCCTACCCAATTCAATCTCTACCTAGGTTCTCCCTAGATATGGAATATCTCCATTCCACTCCCAATCATAGCAATGATGTCTGGCAGTCAACAACTCAGCCACTGTATCGATAGCCTAATTCCCAACACTTTAAGCATAAATAAATACAACGTTAACTTGAAGTTGCTTACAAGCTTTCTCCAAGAACACAACTTCACTCATTGCTCCACAACTTCCGAGTGATTAAAATAAACCTCTCACCTACAGGCTTTGAGGCACAAATCAGTGACCATCCCACACACCGAGTGGTTCACACACACGGCTAACCCTAGAGACTACATCTTCCTAGCTCTGGCTATCAGCCACACAAAATTAGGTTACAAAGGTTTCTATTTATAACCTGATCCAAGTTGGACTTGGGCTTAAAATCGCAGCACTCCTTGCTGTTACAAATCAGCAGATTTCTTCTACTACAAGTAAGGTCTTCAATCATAAGTTTCCTAATTTATCTCATAAATTAGAAACTGCTGAATCTTCAATCTCCAGATTTGATCCTTCAATATTCTGACTTGAATCTTTGACCTTTAAATATACGCCACATAGGATTACATAATATTCTCATAGAATATTCTGTATCTTTTTAAATCAAACTGAATCTTTCTTCCCCAGTTCTGCAGGCGCGATGTCATGGTTGAAGTCATGACATTCCATATAACATCTTGATTCAGTACCTGTTTTGTTCTTTTCATATTTGCAAGACTTATACAATATTACATTCAACTGCTATTATGTTTTAGGCAAGCATGGATGCTAATAAGACAATTCTACAGAGCAGCATATCAACATGGTGTTTTGGTTGTGATAACTTGGAATAAGAAAAAAGTTAATCGAGATTTTGTTGCATGAAACTTTGTGGATTGATCACTCCCTTAGGTTTGGGCAATTTTTTGTTTCGATTAGCCTTAGAACTTATCCCTTGTTTGTTAACTAAGCGACATTACAACCTTGAAAAACCCTTGTGATTCTTGCTTTTGTAAATTTGATGTGATTTTTAGATGAATGCATAATTTAATCTTTTGTTTGCAAGATTGTTGGATGAGTGTTAAAAGTCCTTCACCTTTGTGTTTTCTTCATCCATTGATGAATTTTTGCTAGGTGTGATTCATGATGTGAGCTTGTATTGTTTTAGAATGTTTTGTATGATTTTTGTACTTAGGATTTGTTTCGTTTACATGTTATCGTTGTAGGATAGTGGTAAGTATTTACTTTGTTTATACGTTTTTGTATTGAGCCATACATTTATTTTTGGTTTTTCTAAACTTGTTGATTCACGATTCTTTGGTTTATTACTTTTGATTCTTTGATTTATTTGACATTATTTAGGACAAACAAAGTTTCAAGTTAGAGAGAGTTTGATAAGTGCCAAAATGTCGATATTTTGAGTATATAATCATGGCACTTATCAATTCTATTCGTATAGTTTTTGTAATAAAATCCTAACTTTTATGTAAATATTAACATGATTGAATTTTGATTCATTTTGTGTACCGTTTACTAGTTTTTCCTTTATTTTATAGGTATTTATGCTTAGCGGAGCCTCAAGGAATAAAGTGTCGAAGGCACGGCTTCGAATACGCATGTTTTGGAGCAAAATAAGGCAAAATTATGCAGAACAGTCCGCTTAGCGGAGCTCCAGCGAACTTATGAAGATTGATTTTCAATAAGCCAGCTTGAAGCGGAGCAATTCAGAATCTGGAACATTTTTTATCCGCTTAGCGGAGGTCACTCGCTAAGCGAGCTTGACTTTATTGTTGTAGATATTTTTTCCACGTTGGGTCCTCCGCTTAGTGGAGCCTAGCCCGCTTAGCAGATCTACGTATAATTGCTTTTATATTTATTTCATTTGACACATTTAGGTTATAGTTTTGGAGAGTTTTTGGTTCCAACTCCATCATTTTCATTCTTAGAGTAGGATTAGCTTAGAAAACAACACCGGGTCATGCACTTGGAATATCGGAGGTGGATTTCTCATCAATCGGAGCTGACAACTCGCGAGATGTTTGGTTTATCTCTTCTAATCTCTGTGTATTTCTTTGTGTTAGGTTTTTTGTATAGTTACTCGAATCTTATGTAAATTTACCGATTATAATGTTATATTCAACTTACTTTACATATATGTGTTGATGTTATCCTGGATTTTTGCTCTATGCTGGGGATTTAGGTTGCTTTAGAGATAAACTTCTTAAATCTTTATCTAGGATGATCAATATTTCCAAACTTTTTTGTTGTAGCTGCTATGTCTGCTTCAACATAATGTTTTGCCAGTTTCGCAGAGGAGTGACGAGCCACTGAAATCTGTCGATATGGTTTCAATTTTAGCCACACCAATTCTCCTTTTGTAAAGGTAGAATCCACTCTTTTTTATTTCCCTTAACTTCCATATTCTATTTACTCTTGGTTAGGTTTCTGTGTAAGGCTTGCATTAACTCTTCACGATGTTGCAGTGAAGCGTCCAAGGCGGTGTCTGTAGTAGATCCGCCTGTGTAAAAGGGAAATGATGGCGGCGACCGACCATATAGAGCCTCAAATGGAGACATTTGAAGTGCGGAGTGATAAGAGAAGTTAAACCAGAACTCTGCCAAGTGTAAGAAATTAAACCACCTCTTTGGGTTTTCACTCGTATAACAACTTAAATAAGTCTCTAAACACCAATTTGTAACCTCTGTTTGGTCGTCCGTTTCAGGGTGATAGGCTAAGTTGTACTTAAAGGTCATTCCCTGGGCACGTAACAGTTATTTCCAGAATTTGCTGATGAACAAAGGATCGCGGTCTAAAACAATAGACGCAGGGACTCCATGTAGGCGGCAAATTTCTACCGAGAAGCAAAGTGCAAGGTCTTTGGAGGAGAACTTAGAAGGAAGAGCAATGAAATGAGAGAATTTTGTTTGCCTATCACATACCACCCAAATGACTGTGTGACCCTGTGAGTTTGGTAAGTGGGTAATGAAATCCCTACTTAAGTCATTCCATACTTGAGTAGGTGTAGGTAGAGGTTGTAGAAGTCATGGTTTCTATGTTGTCGTGTATTTGTTTTGTTGGAAAATGATGCAGGATTTCATAAAGGTTTTGATGTCGCTGTAAACTCTAGGCCACAAGAAAGAAGAAGACAAACGAGCAAGTGTGGGCTGTAATCCGGATTGACCGCCTGCTGGTGTATAATGAAATTCCGTGATGATTTTATGTCGAAGCTCATGAGATTCAGGTATAAATATTCTTTCTTTGTAATAAACAAGCTCCTCCCTGTATTGAAATTTACATTTGTGGTGATGGATCTGTGTGAAGTTTAGCCATAAGTTGTTTTCCCTCCAAATATGACTTGTAATACTATTGCAATTGGTTGATGAAGAGTGGAACAGGGGAGGATAATGATAGCAGCAGAGCTTATTCTTCTTCATGTGGCATGCGGCTCAAAGCATCGACCACTTGATTTTCCTTACCATGTTTGTAGTGAATGTCAAACTTAAATCCTTATAGCTTAGTTGCCCACTTCTATTGTTCTGGTGTTCGTATAGTCTGAACCAGTAAATTCTTTAGGCTCTTCTAATCATTAAAAATGTGGAAGTGTTTACCTATTAAATATTGTCTCCATATCTTGACAGCTTCAGCAATGGAAAACATTTCGCGGACATACACCGAAGAGGCTTGGAGGTGGTTACAAAGATTTTTTCTAAAGAAAGTAATTGGATGACCAGCTTGTGAGAGAATTGTGAAATTCTGGTAAGACAGGCTCAGAATGTCATACACAATGTCACGACATCTTTTCTGTCATCAGCTTAGCTGAGGCAGTACATACAGATCCCCCAATTTTTTATTACTTATAACATCCAGAAGTCTGGAAGTGTTGGGATCACATATCAGTTCAGTTAACATAAACAAATCTGCTTTGCAGAGATTCTATGTTAGCACAGTTATTAAATCACACACTGATGTCATGCACGATGTTATGACATCCAAAACTGAACTTACAAATAAACAATGCAGAAACATAAATAACACAGAGAATTGTTTACCCAGTTCGGTTCTAACTAACCTACTCTGGGGGCTACCAAGCCAGGAATGAAGTTCACTATCAGTAGTATCAATTCAGAGTTAAACTCGCCGTTTATCCCTCCTCACTTAATCACTACCCAATGACCCCTCTACCTAGGTCCTCCCTAGATATGGAATATCCCCATTCCACTCCCAATCACCGCAGTGATGTCCAAGCACTCCAGCCCCTAGCCTATGCTTGACAGCTTCTCACCAACAATCACCTCATGTGATAACACACTGACAATAGTCAAAGTAGAAGATCTACTTCCAATACACACTTTGATCTTGCTTCACAGCTTCGATGAAACGACACATCTACACTCATTGCTTCACAGCTTCTGAGTGAGTACACATACCTCTTGCCTACAGGCTTCGAGGAACAAATCGGTGACCATCCCACAATCCAGGTGGTTCACCTACACAACAAACCCTAATGACTACATTATGATCGTTAGGTTTACAAGGCTACAAAGATTCCTATTTATAACCTGATCCTAGTTGGACTTGGGCTTAAAATCGCATCACTCCTTGCTGTTACAAATCAGCAGATTTCTTCTACTACAAACAAGGCCTTTTAATCATAAGTTACCTAATTTATCTCCTAAATTAGTAACTGCTGAATCTTCAATCTTCAGATTTGATTCTTCAATATTCTGACTTGATTCTTTGACCTTTAAAACTGCGCCACATAGGATTACATAATATCCACATATAATATTCTGTATCTTTTAAAACCAAACTGAATCTTCCTTCCTCAGTTCTGCAGGCGCGATGTCATGGTTGAAGTCATGAGATTCCTTGTAACATCTTGCTTCAGTACCTGTTTTGTTCTTTTAATATTTGCAAGAGTACATTACATTAGATTCAGCTACTATTATGTTTTAGCCAAGCATGGATGCCAATAAGACAATAATACAGAGCAGAGCACTAACAAATTGTGCCAATTGCAATTTTAGAAGCATCAGTTTCAAGCACAAAGGGCTTGGAGAAATCTAGGAGACCGAGAACTAGAGTTTCTATCATTTTTCTCTTTAGTGTTGTAAAAGCTATGTCAGCTTCTGTACTCCATTGTAATTTAGTGAAATGTAATAAATCAGTGAGAGGAGTGGCGAAAGAGGCGTAATGATGCACAAATCTTCTATAAAAGTCGGTGAGGCCTAAAAAACCCCTAAGTGTCGTGAGTGAGTGTGGCTTCGGCCAATCTAGGATATCCTGTATCTTTGTTGGATCTGGGGTTACACCATCACCAGAAATAATATGACCTAAATAATCAACACTAGGAACAACAAAAATACATTTGGATAACTTGGCATAAAATTGGTTAGATAAAAGAAAATCTAAAACCAGTTTTAAATGATGTGCATGATCAGAAATAGAGGAACTATAAATGAGTATATCGTCAAAGAAAACTAACACAAACCTTCTCAAATATGGTCATATAAAATCATTCATAGCGGATTGAAAAGAACTAGGAGCATTAGTTAAGTCGTAAGGCATTACCAAAAACTCGTAGTGTCCATCAAAAGTTTTGAACGCTATTTTATGAGTGTCCTCCGGTGTCACCCGAATCTGGTGGTAGCCAGATCCTAATTCGATCTTAGAAAAAATACTTGCTGAACCCAATTCATCAAAAAGTTCATCTATGGTAGGTATAGGAAATCGATCACGGAATATAACAGCATTGAGAGCTCTATAATCTACGCAAAAATGCCAAGTCCCATCTTTTTTTTTGAACCAACAGTACTGGGGAAGAGTAAGGGCTGTTACTAGGTTTAATAATTCCCTCATGGAGCATCTCTTGCATCAAAGTAGTCATTGCATATTTTTGGGAATGGGGGTATCTATATGGTTTAACATTAACTGAGGCAGTATTATGAATGATATAGATTTTGTGGTCGTGGGGTCTAGGTGGAGGTAGGCCTTTTGGTTTGGTAAAGATGGTGGCATGAGATTCAATGATAGAAGATATTTGGGAAGGGAGGGACTTGGGGAGGGAGGTAAGTATGTTGGTGGTGGATGATTCGGAAAGATCATTTAGATCAGTAGAAGGTTGGTAAAGTAAAAGGTGGAGAGAAGCGATGGAATCATTTTGTAAAAGATGACAAAGATTATTGTATGAAGATGGGAAATGAGGGTTTTGTTATCACCTGTTATAGTGATATCATTGTTGTTGTAAGTGAAAGAAATCTTGGGAATTGAGAAATCTGCCATAAGTGGTCCTAAAGTTCTTAACCATTCCATGCCAAGAACAACATCTACACCTTCGATTGGTAACAAGTGAAATGGAATTGAAAAGGAATTATTTTGTAGCTTAATAGGAACCTTAGGAAAAACTCCTGAACAAGATAATTTAGAACCATTTCCCACCATGACTGAAAAATTTGGGATTTGTTGGGTTGGGAGCTTTAAGTGTTGGGCTATATGTGGCTGTAAAATATTGTAAGTGTTTCCTGTATCAATCAGTACTGCAACTGAAAGACCATTGATGGATCCATTAAACTTTAAGGTCTTGGGAGAAAAGTGTCCATTGGCAGCTTGAGGAGAAAGTTGAAAATATGTGTCATTTGGTTCCTCGGTTAGAGTAGGGACTTCACTACTATCAATTAATTTAGTTGTGTGATTCTCCTCATCCTCAATTAGTAGGAGAAATATTCCAGCAGTGCATTTATGGCCAGGAATGAATTTCTCGTCACCATTAAAACATAAATCTTGTGCACGACGTTCTTGTAACTGCACATTGGATAGGTGTCTAATGGGTACTTTGGGTGGTTGGGCTGGTGTTGATGATTTGTTGAGTAGTGCAGAAACATGTGTAGTTGTGGCTGGGAGGTGGGCCTGGTAGGGTTGGAAGAAAAAGGTTTTTGAAATTTAGGTTTTGCATCTCTTATTTTGGATTCAATAAGCTTTGCAAGCCCAATAGCTTGTCAGATGGAAACTGGTTTATGGATAGCCATTTTGTTTTGAATGTCTGGTATTAAACCTGAAATAAAGCAATTTAGGATAACCTCTCTTGATAAGCCAATAACCTAGTTTCCCAACTTTTCAAATTGAGCTTGGTATTCAATAATAGAATGTGTTTGTTTCAATTTGAACAATTTATCTTGGGGATTAACATAAGTGGATGGGCCAAAACACAATTCCAACGCTTTAGTGAAAGAATTTCAATCCAATAACTCATGATTTTGGTGCATCTATTTAAACCAACCTAAGGCTTCTCCTTTTATATAAAATGACATCATAGCCTAACAGTTTTCAGCTGGTAGGTTAAAAAAAGTAAAAAATTTCTCAGCTTGAAACAACCATTCTAATGGGTTAGAACCGTCGAACATGGCAAGTTCAAGTTTAGGTGTACGGAATGGGGGAAGGGGTAGGCTGTGGTAGTTTTGGGAATAATTACTTTGGGAAAATTGAGGTATAGCGAACAACTGATAGGCTGTGGTAGTTTTGGGATTGATAGGTACTACCTATACCAACAAGATGCATATTATTTTTGGTAGCCCGTTCCATAAGAACTTCATAGTTAAGCGTGCTTGACTTGGAGAAATTTAGGGATGGGTGACCTTCTGAGAAGTTTCCCGGAAAGAATGCGAGTGAGGTCAAAGCATGCTGAAAAGACCCGTGTAGGTTTGTGGGGTCAGTCGATCATCCCGAAAGCAGTCTGGGGCGTTACAAATGGTATCAGAGCCAGACCTCTCCCAGTACGATGTGGTTCGTGGACGAACCATGCAGAAGCTGGTGGGCATGTAACACCCGAGGCCGAAGAAGACAAGGGGTGGTTATACCGCATGTAACACTCGAGGCCGGATATGGCAAGGAGTGGTCGCCACATCAGAATGAGAGGGATCCTAAGGCTGTGCAAGGAAGAGACTGCATGGTTGAAGGAAAGCTTATAAGGATTGATAGGTACTACCTATACCATTTTGGGTGATACCTAATGAGCTGGCGGGATGAACAGTACTGCTGTGAACAGTAGCGGTGGAAGAAATGGTGGGTGAATGAATAGTATCGTCATGAACAGTAGCGACGTGAACAATGGAGACGGGAACAATAACATAGGGTTTTTTCCAGCTTGAGAGGCCAACTTAGTAAGCAAACCCATGATATTTTCATATCTAGAATCTGAAACATGTTTTTCATTATCCATTCTAGTATGATGTTGCTCCATCTCAAAATGGATTTTGAGGAATCTCTCATCCATTTGTTGCTGTGTCTCTTGCATAGCATTGTCAAGGTGAAGGTGGGCTGTTTGGATAACTTCCTCAACAATATCTTTAGGGTTTGGTGGTTTGGGGGGCCATGAATTCAAGATGAAAGAACCAATTTGATAGGAAGGATTCAACAAATATAAAATCTAGATCTAGGGTTACCAAGAAAAAACATAAAATAAATTTGCAACTACAATAAAAGAAGAAGATTTATGATAATTCTCTACTCTTTCAAGAGGCAAATAGCCAAATAAATACAAATACAGTTCAGACCTAATGGGCTGTTTAACATGGGCCTAACCCACAAACTAATAAAGAAATAAAACCACATAAAATAAAATATTTATTTTGTAATAAACCCTTGAAGCTATTTAGGCTTGTTCCTAATCCGAATGGGCCTAAAATCATATTCTGAATATTTTTAAATTATAAATAAGGCAATTAGAAATTTTAAATATTATATGTATATGGACTTCTAGGAAATACCTTTTCACAAATTTTAATATTAATTGAATGTAATTAAGCATATAATAAAAGGATAATGTATACTAGTAATATTAAGGATAATATTAATAGAAAATAAAAGATAAAATGAGAATTCAATGTTAGAGTAAAAAGTGAAACTTGCAAGTGAAGGAGGGTGGAATTTCGGCAAACAAATTGTTTTCCAAAGGGAATGAGGTGAATGAAACTAACAATAAATTAAGAATATAAAGACTTTGTCAAAAGAAAATATAAAGACTTTTTTTTTTAAGAAAGAGTGAATGATTTAAACAATTAAATTCAATTAGACGGGATATTGGTGGATTTAATAATTTAGGAGGGAAATTTGTTGACATACTATTTTGTCTTAATATATTAAGGATATATGATTTATTTCTAATGAGATAAAATAGAAATATTAATAAATATTTTTATTTTATTGTTTATGACATGATAGTTTAAAATACTGTTGGTTACTAAAAAGTAACATTTGCATAAACTGTTTTTAAAATAATATAATTTCATAATTTTGATTTTAAATTTATTATAAAATAGTATATGTTTATATGTTTATTTCTCGTGAATTTATATTCTTTTTTTCCTTTATTTTAAATTCTGATCTAAAATAAATTAGGAAAAAACTATTCCATTCAATATATGTTTTCCGACATAAATACTATATGAGTTTAATTGCTTAAGTAATATCAGTGTAAAAACATACCAATAGATTTTTTTTTCAACAAGAATAGTTTTATTCTAAAAATAAAGTTGACACAAAGCCAGTCACAAAGATTCAGGCTACCAATTGACAATCAGATTAATGGGAGGAACCACTCTGGAATCTCGGTCCACGTGGCAGTCTACTCCTCCTCCTCCTCGAGGCGGACGCTCAATATCGTGATGCTGAGGGGGTGGGACGCCGGTAGCCTCCTTATGCTGATGCCGCTTCTCGCGACGAACATAGATATTTTTAAAAAAAAATTCAAAGGATTAATGTACTTAAATTTAGATCGGAAAAACAGAGTGCTTCTTGAAGATCCGGAGTTGGGTTCTGATAAAAAAATAGTAAGTGTATTATTTTCACCTATGCAATAATAATGGGGTTTATCCCAAGTATCGATCTCGAGGACTACGTAGAAAATACCAATTCTTATTATTATTTCAATTGAACAAAAACAATCGTTTTGGTTTGGTTGGAATGAATCCTTGCAAATATTAAAAGTAGCTGAATAGAAAACTTGACTTTTTCACAAATGTAAAAACATGCTAGGGTAGTTGGATGATTCGACTTGTAATGATTTGAATTCAAATTTCCTCAACGAGTTTATACAATTCAATTATCGATCTTAAAAGTGTTTTTCCTTAAGTCCTTAATGACAAACCTTTAAACATTCAATCTTAATCCTAACGCCCATAAAGATAAGAGTTGAATTTAAGCAATATTATTATCAAGATTTACCGGTGACTATAAAGTATCCATAGCCCTAGATGATATTTACTATAGTCAAATTGTGCAAAAACCCTAACAATTACAGTCCTACTAGTTGTTAGCCCTAAAACAGTCTCTATTTGTCCGATAAGGAAAGCATAAATAACATTGCACAATTTAACTGAATAAGAAAAACCATCGTGTTGTTGAAATAAGAGATTCGGGTTCATTATATAATCAAATTAGGACCACCCCCAAGCATTGAGGGGGTTTAGCCTCTCATAATATTCAAAGAAAACATGATAAGAAACTTAAACATGACAAGAATGAAGGATTACGTTGATCTTCAATTGCGATTGCTCTTGAACATCTCAATTCTCCAAAACCCTTGAAAGCTCTATCTTCTCTTATGTAATTCTTCCCTTTGATGCCAAGTCCCTCTAAACTTCTCAAAAACTAGTCTAAATAGTATCAGTTCATCTCCCAGCCTAGCAAAAAGTCCAAAGTTCCCTTAATGATCCAAAACACTTCAAAATTTCCAAAGTCAAAATTATTGTCGCACCTGCCAACACGAGCTGTGTCAAGAGACACGGGCACCCGTGTTGGCCCTCTGAAGTGGTCAGACTTTCACCAAGTATCAGGCCTGCTGGCACGAGTCGTTTCATGTGACATGGGTGTTGCACCCAAAAAATTTCCCACCTATTTTTAACCTGGAAGAGGGTTCGCATCACATTCATATACACACTTCATTTAGGTCATGGTTCAAATACATGCATTCATATCATTGTTACTGTTCAAAAATTGACAAGAAAAGAGTTTCTATTGAGGAGAATTCTTGATAAAAAAAAGGATCTGAGGTCTCACTGTATTACAACATCTTCATCAAGATCATCATGAAATTAGGGTTTCATAATTCCCAAGTCAAGGTGTTGATCTAAGATGTACAAGTTTGAAGTTCAGCTGGTCCCCCAAATTAGGGTTTTGACCAAAGTCAACTCAGTTGACTTTTTGGTCAACACTTTAATCATAAGATGATTATATGGCATGAGGTGTCAGGGGGTTTCATTTGGAGCTATTCATTGATTTCATTAGTTGAAGATTGATTGAAATTGAGATGGCAATTGATTAATCAGAAAATTCATCTGGAGTTGAAAAAAGTCAAACAGTTGACTTTCAGTGTTTTTGGTTAGAAATCAAGGCAATTGTCATATTGTTGACTTTTGGTATAAAGTTGACCAAGAAAGTCAACAAAAATAATAAAATAAATTCAAGAAGTTACCAAAACTTACCAATAGAGGAAGGTAGTTGAAAAAGGAAATGCTAAAAATGGTAAGTTAGAAGACTTAGGGAATTTTTGAAAGTGATAGGAATGGCAAGGCAGCTGACTTTGAGCTTAAGTTCCACATGGTTCAAGGAATTATTCCAAGTCAAGTTCAAGGGAAAAATTACTCATCTCCTGGCCCACTACAAATGTGAAGTTGAAGGTTTCTCCATATAAAGCTTGGATCAAAAGATATTTGAAGGAAAAAAATCTTGGGTCATTGCTGCTATACTAGGTAGAAATTTTAAGAGTTTTAGTTCTTAGTGAGTACATGACTTTGGGGGAAAATTACACTTGGTTTCAGGATAGAAAAACACTTAGAAAGGGGGGTTTAAATAAGTGTAGTTTAAAAACTTGGACGATAAAAATAAATTGCACAGTTATTTTTATCCTAGTTCGTTGTTAACTAAACTACTCCAGTCCACCCCCACGGAGTGATTTACCTCACCTGAGGATTTAATCCACTAATCGCACGGATTACAATAGTTTTCCACTTAGTCCGCAACTAAGTCTTCTAGAGTATTCTGATCACAACCTGATCACTCCAGGAACAACTGCTTAGATACCCTCTAAGACTTTCTAGAGTTTCCTGATCAACACGATCACTCTAGTTACAACTGCTTAGATAACCTCTAAGACTTCCTAGAGTATTCTGATCAACACGATCACTCTAGTTCCTTACAACTTAATATAATCAATTCTAAGAGTATTACAAATGCTTCTGAAAAGCTATAATCACAACTGTGATATTTCTCTTAACGTTTAAGCTTAATCTCACTAATATATTACAACAGCAATGTAGTGAGCTTTGATGAAGATGAAGTTTCTGAGCTTTGAATTGAACAGCATTTCAGCAAGTTAATATTCACAGAATTTGTTCAGAGTTGTTAACCTTGCTTCTCATCAGAACTTCATACTTATAGGCATTTGAGAAGATGACCGTTGGATGCATTTAATGCTTTGCGTGTTCCGTACAGCATTGCAATTAATGTTTCACGCTTTTGTCAACTACCTCGAGCCTTGTTCACGCTGTGTCTACTGACGTTGCCTTTAATAGCTTCCAACGTTCCTTTTGTCAGTCAGCGTAGCCTGCCACTTGTACTTTCTTCTGATCTGATGTTTGAATATAATATTTGAATATCATCAGAGTCAAACAGCTTGGTGCATAGCATCTTCTTGTCTTCTGACCTTGAAGTGCTTCTGAGCGTGATACCATGAGAACTTCAGTGCTTCTGCTTCTGATCTCAAGTTCTTCTGATGCTTCCATAGACCCATGTTCTGATTCTGCCTTGACCATCTTCTGATGTCTTGCTAGACCATGTTCTGATGTTGCATGCTGAACCTTCTGAGACAAAGCTTCTGAGCGCTGATTTGTGCATACTCTTTATATATTTCCTGAAAGGGAAATTGCAATGTATTAGAGTACCACATTATCTCACACAAAATTCATATCCTTGTTATCATCAAAACTAAGAATATTGATCAGAACAAATCTTGTTCTAACAATCTCCCCCTTTTTGATGATGACAAAAACATATATAAATGATATGAATTTGCGATCAGAAAGAGCAGACGGCTAAAGACAAATTACACAACTATAGCATAAGCATGTGAATATGTCTCCCCCTGAGATTAACAATCTCCCGCCTGAGATGAATAATCTCCCCCTGAAATAAATACTCGAAGAACTTTAATAATAAAAGACTTCCCTGATTATTTCGGTAGAGACGATCACATAAGCTTCTGTCTTTTGACAATTCATAGCTTCTGACTTCTGCTTCCATTGGACAGCTTCAGAACTTGAATTTCTTTAGATCCCTAGAACACTCACAGCTTCTGATTCCTGCTTCCATTTAGGACAGCTTCTGAACTTGAATTTCTTTGATCTTCAGAACATTCACAGCTTCTGATTCCTGCTTCCATTTAGGACAGCTTCAGAACTTGAGTTTTCTGGATCTTTAGAACATTCACAGCTTCTGATTTCTGCTTCCCTTGGATAGCTTCAGAGCTTTGAATTTCTTCTTACATCACTTCATGCTAGATTGTATCAGAACATTGTTGAATGTACAAGAGCATCATCAGAGCAAATAGACAATGATTTGGATCATATTCTATTATCAAAAATTCTGATCATTCTTCTTTCTTGCTTCTGATTCTGAAGCTTTCTAGCACTCAGCTTGCTTCAAGAATCCAAGAGCTTGATTCACTTTGTTGCTTCTTATGTTGATCTTGAATCTTTGATTCCTGCAACAACACAACTTAAAAACATAGAACTTTGCAAGTTCTGTTAGTAAATGCAACTGATTAAATCAAATCATTTATCATATATTTCTCCCCCTTTTTGTCATATCATCAAAAACATAAAAGATTCAGATTAAAAACTAAAAAGAAACACATGGAAGAAAAGGTAACTTTCATTTAAGCTCAACAATTCAGAAGTACAGAAGTACACGAAGAGAAGGAAGACAAGACGCACAAAAACAGATGCAGCAAAAAGCACAAAACAAAACAACAAAGACTCAATCTAAGATGGCCCTAGCCTTGACATGATCTTAGCCAGCATCTCTTGAACCATATTGTTGTGTCCTTCTTGCCTCTCCATGAAAGCTCTAAACTCAGCATTGACTGAGGTTTGCTCATCCTGTTTCTTTTGAATATCTTCCAGAGTCCTTGCAAGACGAGAAGATGCATCAGAAGAAGCTTCACCGCTTCTATTCACATGGATGGCATTATGATCTGCAGCTTCTATAGATAAATCATTTGCAGAGTTTTCCTCAACAGGAACTGATTCAGCAACATGATCTTCTATATCTGCTTCTTGCATAGAAGCATCTCCATAATCTGCAGCTGGAATCTCAGAGTCTCCATTCTCAAGTGCCTGAAGAATGGCAGCTAGATTCCTGGGGGCAGAAGGACCTTCAACTTCTGGTGGGTCAACAACTTCTGGAATGACCAAGCTTGGGTCTTCCTTAGAAGGGTTTTCCCTCAGAAAGTCAAAGAGTGTCTTGAAATCCCCGAGCAGAACTAGATGTTGAGGTCTCCAAACCATAATCTCCCAGCAAGGGTTAGCTTCCAATGCAGCAGATATACTACCATTCTGAGAGAATGGTAGTATATACCATTATTATCCTTCAGAAGATATCTAGAGGAACTAGGGGCAGCAGCCACTAATCTCTTCTGTATTCCCATTGCTTCTACTTGAAAATCCTTGCGAAATCTTTTCCAAAGATTTCTTGTAGAAACGTCATCCAGACCATTTAGAGAAGCATCCTTCAGAAGGTCTAGACTGTTAATTACCTCATGTCTGAAAAGTTCCAAGCAGGTGTAGGGTTCAGGTTCAGGCGGATTGAAGGTGAATTTGTAGTCAGGGTAGAGAAGACAGTAGGGTTGGGATTCTCTGGTAGGTAATGGATGGTTTATAGAAAATGGAGGTGCGGTGGATGAGGAAGAAGGGATATCTGAGAGAGTGATTGATAAGGATGGAATATCAGAAGGGATGGATTGAGAAGAGGATGGAGTATTTGTAAAGGGAATTAGTGAGAAGGATTTATCAGAAGGAGTTGGGGGAAGAATACTTAACGGTGTGGGGTTTAGAATGGGAGAGGAGAAGGATGATGGAGAAGGACTTGGCAAGGTGAAGTTTACTTTTGGTTCAGAAGGAGGTGATTGGGGAGAAGGTTTAGGGAGAGAAGGAGGTGGAGTAAAAACCTGCCTGGAGGAGCGTTGAGAAGAAGATCTGGTTTTGTGAAAGGAGTCTCTGATCCTTTTATTCATGCGATCAGAAGAGCCTACTTTGTCAGGATCAAAGGTGACCCTCAACTTCTTGGCTCTCTCAGCCTCATCTTCTTGGGCTTTTCTTTTTAGCCTTGCCTGTCGTTCCTTCTTATCCTTCTTCAGAATATCAGCTTTGGACGGAAGTACTCTGCCACGGATCCAAGCAGGATCAATATCTGATTGCTTCCTAACACAATCTTCCAGGTAAAGCTTGACAACCTGATGCAGTTCTTTTTGAAATAAGGAGGCAAAACCTTCAACATAAACTCTTCTTGACAGAATGTCAGTAAAGCTTGTGCACACAAAAGGTACATTCTGAATGAGTTCCAGTCTGAACAAATCCACACCATTGAAAATGGGACCTTGAACCACTCCAAGAAAATGGGAAGCATTGAGTTTTCTGATGGAGTCCAGCACTTTGCTTTCAATCAGAATGTCTGAAATCATTCTTCCAAAAGGAATAGTCGTTCTTGGAATATGAGGGTACTTCGCCCTTTCATCTTCTCTTGACTCAAAGATAGAAGTTTTCATATTTTCAAACAGAATATGAGAGATGTTGATCTCTATCTTTTTGCCAATGCAGAAAAGAGTATACTTGTGAGTCGGACTGATGTAGGAGGAGGAGAGCATCCTTTTTCTATGGTGAAGAGAACCCAGAATAATCTCAGCCCATGCTTTATAAAAAGGCCTTAAGGAGCCCGTGTTATGAGAATCAACTCCAAAAACCGTAGAGATTTGTTTTTCAACTGGAGTCCAGTCAACTGTATTGGGTTGAAGACCAGACCAACCTTCTTCATCATTAAGATTGTACAGCTTCCTGATGAGCTTCTCAGTGATAACCACATCATGCCCTAGCACGAATGAAATGATGGCAGTTGGAGTAACCGTTGCATGTACCCAGAAATCCTTCACAAGTTCAGGATAAATTGGACCAACCAGTCTATTAAGATATTTAGACCATCCTTGCTCAAAGATTCTTGCATCACACTGAAAGCCATTTGCTTTAAGGTTGTTGATGTCCACAGCAGATTCACATAGAACTTCCAGTTCTTTCGTGGGTATTAAGCATGTTTTCAGTGGAGCATACTCATATTTGCTTAAAAGGATCTGTGTAGAGGTGAGCCTTTCTTTTGAATTTGATGAACAAGAAGATGAGTTCATGATGATTTTGCTTTGAGATCAAATCAAAAACTAGGGTTTGAAAAGAGATGCAACGAAGTGAATGCACAAAAGAGAGAGAAAGAGAGAAAAAGAGGGAATGAAGATGAAGCGGGTTATTTAAAAGATTTTTAAAAAAATTATGCATTTAATGAGAGATGACATTAGGAGAGAGAACACAGTAAATGAAATGATTTAATACAGTTACCTAGGTCGGCGTCTTTTCAACTGCACGCTTTGTACTAACCGTACAGACACGTGTTCATCATCAGATAATAGATGACAGCTGTAATTTTTAAATAGACTTTACGCCTTCAGATTCTGATCACTGCTTCTGATTTGAACAACTTTCTCTTCTGGGATCACTTCTTCTGAAGTATGCTAATGTAAGTCTGAATGATCTTCTGATCCATTACTTCTGATATACATAGCTTCTGGAGATTTGCTTCTTGGTTCTGCAGCTTCTGATAAGACAAACTATATCTGCAAAATTCTTAAGCTGCTTTGGTTCTTCAAAACCAAGTTTATCATCAAACCAGATATTGATTGATTCTTCTACAATCAATGTTTCAATATTGTATATTCTGTAGCTTTTAGAGCATTCAGAATAACCAAGAACGAAACACCATTGCTTTAGAAACAAACTAAACAGATGGTTCCAGAACTAATAAACTTGCTCTTCTGATCTCCTTCACACTTAACTTCTCCAGCAGATTTAAGTATCAGGACTTGGAAAACAGTCCTTCCCTTCAAGTGTTGAGAACATCTTGAGTCCAGGTGACATGACATGTTGAATGTTGTCTTCTTTGTCACCAAGAGAATCTGCAATAGAAATAGTCTTTTCCTTTGGTACCCACATTTTCTTGGGTCCTTTCTTGTTAGTTCTCCTCAAGTTCTGATTGAACTTGGGTTTAGCAATATAAGACATAGGAGGAACAACATGATAATCTTTAATATGAGATTCATGATATTTCTTAGGTCGTGTCACATGTTTCTTGGTGTGAACAGTGTTAAACTTCTGTGCATGTGAAGTGAGCCTAATATCATGGGAGTGGCCAAATTTAAATTGGTTATACAGAGGCTTGTATGATATTTTCATATCATCCATAGATTCAAGCTTGTATGGGATTTCACCCTCATAACCAATGCCAACTCTCTTGTTCCCAGACACAGCATATATCATAGAAGCTAGCTGACTTCTGCCAATACTTCTAGATAAGAACTTCCTGAAACTTAAATCATACTCTTTCATAATATGATTCAGACTGGGAGTGGATTTTTCTGAATCAGAAGGAGATCCAACATCATTGGATAATTTTAAAACTTTTTCTTTTAATTCAGAATTTTCCAACTCAAGCTTCTTAGTTTCAAATTCAAATTGCTCTTTCAGCTTTTTGTATTTGATACTAAGATGAGCTTTTAATTCAAGAAGCTCTGTTAGACTGGAAACTAATTCTTCTCTAGATAGTTCAGAAAATACCTCTTCAGAATCTGATTCTGATGTAGATTCTGATCCATCATCTTCTGTCGCTATCAGCGCAAAGTTTGCCTGCTCATCTTCCGAGTCTGATTCTGATTCAGAATCATCCCATGTTGCCATAAGACCTTTCTTCTTATGAAACTTCTTCTTGGGATTCTCCTTCTGATGTTTTGGACATTCATTCTTATAGTGTCCAGGCTCATTGCATTCATAGTACATAACCTTCTTCTTGTCAAATCTTCTATCATCAGAAGATTCTCCATGTTCAAATCTCTTTGAACTTCTGAAGCCTCTGAACTTTCTTTGCTTGCTCTTCCAGAGTTGGTTTACCCTTCTGGAGATCATGGACAGTTCATCTTCTTCTTCAAATTCTGATTCTTCAGGATCTTCTTCTCTAGCCTGAAAAGCGTTAGTGCATTTTTTGATATTTGATTTTAATGCAATAAACTTACCTTTCTTTTGAGGCTCGTTTGTGTCCAGCTCAATTTCATGGCTTCTTAAGGCGCTGATAAGCTCTTCCAAAGAAACTTCATTCAGATTCTTCGCAATCTTGAATGCAGTTACCATTGGACCCCATCTTCTGGGTAAGCTTCTGATAATCTTCTTTACATGATCAGCCTTGGTGTAGCCTTTATCCAGAACTCTCAATCCAGCAGTAAGAGTTTGAAATCTTGAAAACATCTTTTCAATGTCTTCATCATCCTCCATCTTGAAGGCTTCATACTTCTGGATTAGTGCAAGAGCTTTGGTCTCCTTGACTTGAGCATTTCCTTCATGAATCATTTTCAAGGACTCATATATGTCATAGGCAGTTTCCCTGTTAGATATCTTCTCATACTCAGCATGAGAGATAGCATTCAGCAAAACAGTCCTACATTTATGATGATTCTTGAAAAGCTTCTTTTGATCATCATCCATTTCTTGCCTTGTAAGCTTTACGCCAGTAGCTTTAACAGGATGTTTGTAACCATCCATCAGAAGATCCCATAGTTCACCATCTAGACCAAGAAAGTAACTTTCCAGTCTATCTTTCCAGTATTCAAAGTTTTCACCATCAAATACTGGTGGTCTAGTATAACCATTGTTACCATTGTATTGCTCAGCAGAGCCAGATGTAGATGCAGATGTATTTGTTGGAATTTCACCAGCCATCTTTTACTGAAGCGTTTTTCTCTTCCTGAATCTTTTCTAAACACGGTTAAGTGCTTGCACCTTAGAACCGGCGCTCTGATGCCAATTGAAGGATAGAAAAACACTTAGAAAGGGGGGGTTTGAATAAGTGTAGTTTAAAAACTTGGACGATAAAAATAAATTGCACAGTTATTTTTATCCTGGTTCGTTGTTAACTAAACTACTCCAGTCCACCCCCACAGAGTGATTTACCTCACCTGAGGATTTAATCCACTAATCGCACGGATTACAATGGTTTTCCACTTAGTCTGCAACTAAGTCTTCTAGAGTATTCTGATCACAACCTGATCACTCCAGGAACAATTGCTTAGATACCCTCTAAGACTTTCAAGAGTTTCCTGATCAACACGATCACTCTAGTTACAACTGCTTAGATAACCTCTAAGACTTCCTAGAGTATTCTGATCAACATGATCACTCTAGTTCCTTACAACTTAATGTAATCAATTCTAAGAGTATTACAAATGCTTCTGAAAAGCTATAATCACAACTGTGATATTTCTCTTAACGTTTAAGCTTAATATCACTAATATATTACAACAGCAATGTAGTGAGCTTTGATGAAGATGAAGTTTCTGAGCTTTGAATTGAACAACGTTTCAGCAAGTTAATATTCACAGAATTTGTTCAGAGTTGTTAACCTTGCTTCTCATCAGAACTTCATACTTATAGGCGTTTGAGAAGATGACCGTTGGATGCATTTAATGCTTTGCGTGTTCCGTACAGCATTGCAATTAATGTTTCACGCTTTTGTCAACTACCTCGAGCCTTGTTCACGCTGTGTCTACTGACGTTGCCTTTAATAGCTTCCAACGTTCCTTTTGTCGGTCAGCGTAGCCTGCCACTTGTACTTTCTTCTGATCTGATGTTTGAATATAATATTTGAATATCATCAGAGTCAAACAGCTTGGTGCATAGCATCTTCTTGTCTTCTGACCTTGAAGTGCTTCTGAGCGTGATACCATGAGAACTTCAGTGCTTCTGCTTCTGATCTCAAGTTCTTCTGATGCTTCCATAGACCCATGTTCTGATTCTACCTTGACCATCTTCTGATGTCTTGCCAGACCATGTTCTGATGTTGCATGCTGAACCTTCTGAGACAAAGCTTCTGAGCGCTGATTTGTGCATACTCTTTATATATTTCCTGAAAGGGAAATTGCAATGTATTAGAGTACCACATTATCTCACACAAAATTCATATCCTTGTTATCATCAAAACTAAGAATATTGATCAGAACAAATCTTGTTCTAACACGATTCGCATTGCTGTTCCATTCAAACCGATACAAGACATTTAGCTTCGAAGAAACCTTCCTGATGTAGTCACGCATATCCTCCCATAAGCCGCTGGGAACAAAGCTGCTGTCCATAAACACGGTAGCGGGATTCCATTCCCATTCCGCAGCAAAAAAAACCAGCTTCAGCAACAGTCAAATGGTCATTACGCGCTAGAGCAAAAAGCTTAGGATAGGCCTGCATAATTGTTTGATTTCCTGCCCAGCAGTTGTACCAAAATGGTACATGGTTACCGTTCCCAACTAAACAGCAAACAGCAGCTGCGAAAGAAGAATCCTGTAATAACAAATAATTGTCAGAAATAAGTAAGTCTCTCCACCATATTGAGTCGTTCTTCTCCACGACGGAAATGTCCCCAACGAGAACCTTCCTTTTCATATTTTTGTATCTAGAGATAAGGATTGCGCTTTAAACCACTTCATCCTCCATTAAGATTCTCCACTTCCATTTACTTAATAAAGCTACATCCATCACTTCCACATTCTTAACTCCGAGACCACCTTCTTCCCTAGACTTGTAAACGATATCCCAAGACACCCAATGGATCTATCTATTCGCGTCACCCCCATTCCAAAGAAATTTACTTTGAATAGACCGAATCTCATTTAGAATCTTAGACGACGCTTTGTAGAAAGATAACGAAGATATAGAGACTTCATTAAGAACATGATTTATCAAACAAACCTGACCTGCAATATTGAGATGTACCCCTTTCCAAACAGTCAGCCTTCTTTTCAAAGTAGAGATCAAATCTCATCATATAGACAACTTCCTCGAACTATCTCCCACTCGAACTCTAAGAAACTTGAACGGAAGGACATAAACTTTGCAAGAAAGAAAAGAGGACGCCGCTTTGAGATACCAATCGCCAATATTAATCCTAAAAATATTACTTTAATGGAAATTAACCCTCAAACCTGACATCATCTTAAAACCCCTGAAAATTGTCTTCAAGGCCCACAATTCTCCGTGTCACCCTCCGCCAAAATTACCGTATCATGAAGGATAGAAAAACACTTAGAAAGGGGGTTTTGAATAAGTGTGACTTTAAAAACTCTTAACATAAAAACAATTGCACAATGATTTTATCCTGGTTCGTTGTTAACGAAACTACTCCAGTCCACCCCCTTAGAGTGATTTACCTCAACTGAGGATTTAATCCACTAATCAATCTTGATTACAATGGTTTTCCACTTAGATACCCTCTAAGTCTTCTAGAGTATTCTGATCACACCTTGATCACTCTAGGAATTACACCACTTAGAAACTTCTAAGTCTTCTAGATTTTATTGATCACAACTTGATCACTCTAGGAACCTTTTACAAATTAATGTAAAACAAATTCTTACAAGAGTATAGAAATGCTTCTTAATAAGCTATAATCACAACTGTGATATTTCTCTTAAGTTTTAAGCTTAATTCTCACTAAGATATTACAAGTGTAGTGAGGTTGAAGATGAAGTTTGGTAGCTTTTGATACAACAGCGTTTCAGCAAGTTTGTAAGAGTTGTTCGTAAATTCGTAACATTGCTTTTGATCAGAACTTCACTATTTATAGGCATTATGAGAAGATGACCGTTGGGAGCATTTAATGCGTTGCGTGATCCGTACAGCTTTGCATTTAATGTTTCACTCTTTTGTCAACTACCTCGAGCCTTGCTTTTCCTGCTTTAACTGACTTTGCCTTTAATAGCTTCTAACGTTCCTTTTGTCAGTCAGCGTAGCCTGTCATCTTGTACTTACTTCTGATCTGATGTTTGTAGATACAACGTTTGAATATCAGATTCATTCAGCTTGGTGCAAAGCATCTTCTTGTCTTCTGACTTTGAAGTGCTTCTAGCGTGATACCATAAGAACTTCAGTGCTTCTGCTTCTGAACTCAAGTTCTTCTGATGCTTCATAGACCATGTTCTGATTCTGCTTGACCATCTTCTGATGTCTTGCGAGAGCATGTTTTGATGTTGCATACTTGAACCTTCTGAGTCAGTGCTTCTTGCGCTGAATTGTGCATACTCTTTATATATTTCCTGAAATGGAAAATGCATAGGATTAGAGTAACACATTGTCTTATACAAAATTCATATATAATGTTATCATCAAAACTAAGAACATTGATCAGAACAATTCTTGTTCTAACAATCTCCCCCTTTTTGATGATGACAAAAACATATATAATTGATATGAATTTGCAATCAAAATATCAGATGACTAAAGACAATTACACAGTTATAGCATAAGCATATAATCATAGTGTGAAAATATGTCTCCCCCTGAAATAAATACTAGAAGAATTTATAAATAAAATACCTCCCTGAGTATTTTCCATTTCAGTCGAGACGTTCACATTTGCCCAGAACTTCAGAACATTCAGAGCTTCTGCTTCTTGCTTCCATAGGACAGCTTAAGAGCTTTGAATTTCTTCTTGAATCATATCATTCTTGATTGTATCAGAACATGCTTGAATGTATTAGAGCATCATTAGAGCATCTTTACATCCTGAAATGTTTCAAAACAAACTAGACAACAAAAGTCAGAGCATGAATGAATCAGAACATTCTTTTCAGAAAGAACATGTATTAGAGAAAACTTTGATAAGTTCTTTAAACAGAATATGTATCAGAACATATGAGAGATAAGAATGTATTAGAGCATATTCTGCCACGAGAATATCAAAAAATTCTTCCTTCTTGCTACTGATCTTGAAGCTTCACAGCACTAAGCTTGCTTAAAATTCCAAGAACATGCTTCTTTAAAGAATTGCATTTTCCCATGTATTTGCTTCTCATGTTGAGCTTTTTCAGAATGTCTTCAATCCTGCAAAAAAACTCAAAGACATAGAACTTGCAAATAATGTTAGAAATGTTGAGGCTTAATCCCAGCAACTGATATAGTAAACTAAATCAATTATCATGTTTTCTCCTCCTTTTTGTCATAACATCAAAAAGCATTTAAAAGATTTAAATGAAAAACAAAGTGAGTGAAGAAGATAATATGATTTCATTCATTTATAATTAATAAGAAGTACAAAGGGATAGACGGAAGATGCAAGAACCAGATGCAAAAACAAACAAAAACAACTAAGACCAACAGACTACGACTAGCCTAGCTTAGAAGCTATCTTGGCCAAAAGGTTTTGAATCTCAGAAGTGCTTTCCGTATGCTTCTTTATAAAAGGATCTGAATTCGTCGTGAGTTTCCTCATGCTTATCCAGACAAGAAGCAAGATCAACTTGGTTCTGTTGAAGAGCCTTCATAGTGTTCACCAGAACAGAAGGTTCAACAGATGAAGCTTCACATCTATCATTCAAAGGAGTAGCATTCTCAACAGCAGCATCAATCATGAGAACATCATCTTGATTTTCCTGAACAGGAAATTTCTCAGCAACGTGATTCTCAGCATCAGCTTCTGACATAGAAGCCTCTTCAGCATATTATGGAGCAGGGATATCAGAATCAGAATTTGCAAGAGCCTGAAGGATCTCAGCCAAATTCCTTGGAGGAGTAGGAGCAGCTGGTTCTGATGGGTATTCAACTTATGGATATACCATATCTGGTGCTTTCTCAGAGGGATTCTCCCTTAGCCAGTTGAATAAAGACTGAAAGTGTCCAGTCAGAACATGAAACCGAGGCTTCCAAACAACCATTGCAAGGCATGGTTCATCTTCAAGCTCATCTACAAACTTCTTCTCCTCAAGAGATCTCCAACTTCTGATTGGATGATAATAACTACCATCATCAACTTCTAAGAAACAACCAGGAGAACCAGATGCCTCAGCCAAGCATCTCTTCTGGATGTTCATAGCATCAAACTGAAAGTCCTTCTTAAATATATTCCATAAGCTTCAAATAGTAACATGATCCAACTTGGATTCATGAGCATCTTTCAAAGTTTCCATCCTTGTTCTGAATTTAAGCTTGAAAACGTCAAAGCAGATATCAAGAGAGGGTTCAGGAGGATTAAAGGTGAAACGATAATCAGGATACAGAAGACAATAAGGTTTGGATTTTCTTGAGAACAAAGCAGTGGTTAAAGAAGGTGGAGAATCTGTGGTGAAGGTGGATGAAGATGAATTTTCAGAAGGTGTTGGGGGAATGGCATTTAGTGGTTGAGGGTTCGGAATTTGTGTAGAAGGAGGTGGTTGGTAACTATTTGGAATGGTGAAAGAATTATGAGGTTCAGAAGGAGGAGGATTTTTCTGAGAGGAACAGGAGGGATAATCTGCACGAAAAGCTTTATGAATACGCTTTTCAAGGTATTCATTAGATTGTACTTTGAGAGAATCAAAAGGGTTCTTCTGCTTCTTAGTTGGCTTAGCATTAGGTCCTCTTTCTGAGGCTTTTCTTTTCAATTTCTTTTCTTTCTTCTTCTTTTATTTCTTTCTCAACTCATCCAGAGATGGAAGAGTTCTTCCTCGAAGCCACGCAGGATCAATAGAAGTTTGACCTTTGACACATGACTTCAAATAGCGCTTAACAGAATTTTCTAGCTCTTCTTTGAACATGTGAGAGAAACTCGCAACAGGAGTTCTTCTAGTCAGAATATTGGGAAATATTCTTGGAATAGAAGTTACCTTTTCAATCAGTTTCATCCTTTGTAAATCAAAAGCATTCAGAATACGTCCTTGAATGATAGTTAAGAACTTGGGTGAACCAACAGCTCTCAGAACATCCATCAAGTCACTTTCTATCAGAATATCTGAAATCATTCTGGCAAGAGGGATAGAAGTCTTCTTGAAATTTGGATTCTTCTTACGTTCTACATCTCTTGATTCTTCAATATTTATCTTCAAATATTGAAAGAGAATGTGTGAGAGGTTAACTTTCATACCTTTTCCAATGCAGAAAAGTACATACTTCAGATCCTGATTTACATACGTAGCAGCAAGAGATAGCTTTCCATGATAGAGAGATCCCAGAATAATCTCAGCTCAAACTCTATAGGAAGGCTTCAAGGAAGTAGTGAGGTGAGATGCAGATCCATAGGAAAACAATTCTCTATCAACTTCCTCCCAATTAACTCTGAGCACCTAAGATTCCATCTGTGTCATCAAGATCATACAACTTCCTTATCATCTTCTCAGTCACAACAACTTCATGCCCTAATACGAAGGAGATAATAGCAGTTGGAGTAACTGTTGCATGAGTCCAGAAATCCTTAACCAAGAGAGGATAAACTGGTCCAATCACTCTTTCAAAGTAGTTTGACCAACCTTGTACCAGCATTGCAGCCTTGGTTTTGAAATCATGTTCCAAAAGATTTTCAAAATCCACCATAGTTTCGCAGAGAAATTCCAGTTCATCATAAGGAATAGAACAAGTCTTCAAGGGAAGATAAGCATATTTTTGTTGAACAAGATGTGCCGAAGACATTTTGTGTTGAAGGCTTGAGGATTAAATCAAGAATGCACTCTGAGATTCGGTTTAGAAACTAGGGTTTATGCAAAACCGATAAAGAGAGATGAACAAAAGAGACAATGAATGAAGAGAGAGAATGTAAAGAGATGAAATGTTATGGAGATGTGTTTATATAGAGACGAATTTGAAATGATATGCAATATGTGTTTGAATGAACAGGTTACAGAAAGAACAAAAGACAAATGCATTTAATAAAAAGTGACGTTAGGAGAGATAACATATTATTTGAAATGATTTGCAAAGTTACCTAGGACGACATCTCCTCAACTGCACGCATGCTTGTCCAAATAGAGTGAACACATGTTTATCTTCTGGAATAGCTGTGATTGTTGTTTTGCTTTAAAAGAGATTCTGAATCAACTTAGATAATGAAACGTTAGGAATAATAGAATCAGAATTTCTAATTGATCAACATCAGAACTTCTTATAAGAAGATAAGACAAAATCATTTCAGAACTAATCCATACGTCAGAACTTCTCATCTTCTCATTTTGGGCATAAATCCATACTGATATTCTTCAGAATGAACTTAAACCTATCTTCAGCAAGGGGTTTTGTAAAGATATCAGCCCATTGATGGTCTGTATCCACAAAGTTTAAAGAAAGAACACCCTTCTGAACATAGTCCCTAATGAAATGATGTTTAATCTCAATATGTTTAGCTTTGGAATGTAAGATTGAATTCTTAGATAAACATATAGCAGAAGTATTATCACAGAAGATAGGAATGTTACTCTCAAATATCTGATAATCTTCTAGCAGACTCTTCATCCAGAACATCTGTGTACTACACCCAGCAGCAGCAACATATTCTGCTTCTGTTGTAGAAAGGGCAATGGTAGCTTGCTTCTTGCTGTACTAGGAGATCAGGTGACTTCCAAGAAATTGACAACTTCCAGAAGTACTTTTCCTTTCAACTCTATCTCCAGCGTAATCAGCATCACAATATCCTACTAAGTTGTATTCTTCAGATCTTCTGTAGACTAAACCAACATTAGTAGTACCTTTCAGATACCTCAGAATTCTCTTAACAGCTGTTAAGTGAGATTCTCTAGGATCTGATTGGAATCTTGCACATAGACAAACACTAAATAGAATGTCAGGTCTAGAAGCAGTAAGATATAGAAGAGATCCAATCATACCTCTGTAAGGCTTCTGATATACCTTCTTACTTACCTCATCCTTACCTAGGACACACGTTGGATGCATAGGAGTTTTGGCTTCCTTGCTTTCAGAAAGATTAAACTTATTCAGAAGTTCTTTCACATACTTGGTTTGATGAAAATATGTTCCATCAGAAGTTTGATTGATTTGAATCCCAAGAAAGTACTTGAGTTCTCCCGTCATGCTCATCTCGAACTCAGCCTGCATAGACTTAGCAAACTCCTTTCCATGTGTAGCATTAGAGGTTCCAAAGATAATATCATCAACATAAATTTGACAAATTAAAATATCTTTTAGGTTTTACAAAAGAGAGTAGTATCCACTTGTCCTCTAGTGAAACCATTATCCAGAAGGAAAGAACTTAATCTTTCATACCAAGCTCTGGGAGCTTGCTTCAATCCGTATAATGATTTCTTTAATTTAAAAAAATGTTCTAGAGACTTGGAGTCTTCAAAACCAGGAGGTTGGTGGACATAGACTTCCTCATCTATATAACCATTTAAGAAAGCACTCTTAACATCCATCTGATATAGAGTGATGTTATGTTGAGTGGCAAAAGAAATTAACAAGCGAATAGATTCTAACTTGGCCACTGGTGCAAAGGTTTCTGTATAGTCAATCCCTTCTTGCTGACTATAGCCCTGAGCAACCAGTCTGGCTTTGTTTCTTACAACTTCTCCTTTTTCACTTAGCTTGTTTCTGAAGACCCACTTCGTACCAATGATGTTAAATCCTTTTGGTCTAGGAACTAGATCCCAAACATCATTCCTTGTAAACTGATTTAGTTCTTCTTGCATGGCAATTATCCAATATGCATCTTCTAGAGCTTGATCAACAGAAGTTGGCTCGATCAAAGAAACAAGACCTAATTGATCTTCTGCATTGTTCTTAAGGAATGCTCTTGTTCTGATAGGATCTTCTTTCTTTCCAAGAATGACATCTTTTGAGTGAGCAGAGTTAAGTCTAGAAGATATTCTGACAGTTGGCTCTTCATAAATTCTGAGATTCTCTAAAGAAGCAGCAACTTGATCTTCTGATACTTTGTTTCTAGGTTCTTCAGCTTCTGAAATTGAGATATCTATATCTGCAAAATTCTCCAACTGCTTTGGCTTTTCAAGACCAAGCTTATCATCAAATCTGATATTGATTGATTCTTCAACGATCAATGTTTCAGTATTGTATACTCTATAGCCTTTTGAGCGTTCAGAATATCCAAGAAGGAAACACTTCTGTGCCTTAGAATCAAACTTACTCAAATGATCCTTAGTGTTCAGAATATAACATATACATCCAAAAGGATGAAAGTATGAAATGTCGGGCTTTTTGTTCTTCCATAATTCATAGGGAGTCTTATTAAGAATAGGTCTGATAGAGATTCTATTCTGAATATAACATGCAGTGTTTATTTCTTCTGCCTAGAAATGCTTAGCCATATTGGTTTCATTGATCATGATTCTGGCCATTTCTTGTAGAGTCCTATTCTTTCGCTCTACAACTCCATTTTCATGTGGAGTTCTAGGGCAAGAGAAATCATGGGCAATACCATTTTCTTTGAAATAAATCTCAAAGAATCTGTTCTCAAATTCGCCACCATGATCACTTCTGACCTTTATGATTTTACACTCTTTCTCAGATTGAATCTGAGTGCAGAAGTCAAAGAACACTGAATGAGACTCATCCTTGTGTTTCAAGAACTTTACCCATGTCCAACGACTATAATCATCTACGATGACTAATCCATATTTCTTCCCTCTGACAGATGCTGTTTTAACTGGGCCAAACAGATCAATGTGCAGAAGTTCTAGCGACCTAGAGGAAGAAACAACATTCTTAGACTTGAATGCAGGTTTGGAAAACTTCCCTTTCTAACATGCTTCACAAAGAGCATCTGATTTATATTTCAGATTTGGGAGTCCTCTGACCAGATTTAGTTTGACAATCTGAGAAATCTTTCTCAAACTAGCATGGCCTAATCTTCTGTGCCAGATCCATTGCTCTTCGCTAACAGACATAAGGCAAGTTACCTTCTGATTCTTAAGATCCTGAAGATCAATCTTGTAAATGTTGTTCTTTCTCTTGCCTGTAAATAGGATTGAGCCATCCTTCTAACTTACAGCCTTACAAGACTTTTGATCAAAGATTATGTCATAACCATTGTCACTTAATTGACTTATGGACAATAAGTTATGAGCTAATCCATCTACCAGAAGAACATTAGTTATAGAGGGAGAGTTACCAGTACTTATGGTTCCTGAGCCAATTATCTTGTCCTTCTGATTCCCTCCAAACTTAACTTCTCCAACAGATTTAAGCACCAGGTTTTGGAACATAGACCTTTTTCCCGTCATGTGCCGCGAGCACCCAGAGTCCAGGTACCATGACATGTTTTCCTTTTGATTCTTTGCAGCCAAGGATATCTGCAACGGGAATAATCTTTTCCTTAGGTACCCACATTTTCTGGGGTCCTTTCTTGTTAGTTCTCCTCAAGTTCTGATTGAACTTGGGTTTAGCATGATAAATAATAGGAGGAACATTATGATAATTCTTATTTTGAGTTACATGATATTTCCTAGGTTGTGTCACATGCTTCTTAGTGTGTGTAACGTGAAATATTTTAGCATGTGATGTGAGCCTAATATCATGGGAGTGGCCATACTTGAACTGATCATACAAGGGTTTGTATGTGATTTTCATATCATCTACAGTTTCAAGTTTGTATGGGGTTTCACCCTCATAGCCAATGTCAACTCTCTTGTTTCCACTAACAGCATATATCATAGAGGCAAGTTGACTTCTTCCAATACCTCTAGATAAGAACTTTCTAAAGCTTAAGTCATATTCTTTAAGAATATTGTTCAAACTAGGAGTAGACTTTTCTGAGTCAGAAGGAGATCCAACATCTTTGGATAATTTTAAAACTTTTTCCTTCAGTTTAGAATTTTCTACTTCCAGCTTCTTAGTTTCAGATTCAAATAGTTTTTTCAGCTTTTTGTATTTGATACTAAGATGAGCCTTGAGTTCCAGAAGTTCTGTTAAACTGGAAACTAACTCTTCTCTAGATTGTTCAGAAAATACCTCTTCAGAATCTGAGTCTGATGTAGATTCTGATCCATCATTCACTGTGGCCATCAACGCAATGTTTGCCTGCTCGCCTTCAGAGTCTGATTCTGATTCTGATGAATCTGAATCATCCCAAGTTTCCATAAGACCTTTCTTCTTATGAAACTTCTTCTTGGGCTTCTCCTTCTGAAGCTTTGGACACCCACTCTTGTAATGTCCTGGCTCCTTGCACTCAAAACACGTGACTTTCTTTTGGTCAGATCTTCTGATTCTAGAAGATTCTCCTCTTTCAGGCCTTTTGGAACTTCTGAAGTTCTTGAACTTCCTTTGCTTACTCTTCCAGAGTTGGTTTACCCTTCTGGAGATCATGGACAGTTCATCTTCTTCTTCTTCTTCTGATTCTGATTCTTCAGAATCTTCTTCTTCTGCCTGAAAAGCGTTAGTGCATTTTTTATTCAAAGATTTTAATGCAATAGACTTACCTTTATTCTGAGGTTCATTAGCTTCCAGCTCAATTTCATGACTCCTCAAGGCGCTGATCAGCTCTTCCAAAGAGACTTCATTCAGATTCTTCTCTATCTTGAATGCAGTCACCATTGGGCCCCATCTTCTGGGCAAGCTTCTGATTATCTTCTTGACATGACCAGCCTTTGTATATCCCTTGTCAAGCACTCTTAATCCAGCAGTCAAGGTTTGAAATCTTGAGAACATTGTTTCAATGTTTTCATCATCCTCCATCTTGAAGGCTTCATACTTCTGGATTAATGCAAGAGCTTTTGTTTCTTTGACTTGGGCATTTCCTTCGTGAGTCATCTTTAATGATTCAAAGATGTCATAGGCGGTATCTCAGATTGATATCTTCTCATATTCAGAATGAGAAATAGCATTCAGCAGAATAGTCCTAGATTTATGATGATTTTTAAATTGTTTCTTTTGATCATCACTCATCTCTTGTCTTGACAACTTTGCTCCACTAGCATTCACTGGATGTCTGTAACCATCCACAAGCAAGTCCCACAAATCACCATCTAGACCCAGAAAATAACTTCCCAATCTATCTTTCCAGTATCAAAGTTTTCACCATCAAATACTGGTGGTCTAGAATATCCATTTCCAATTCCATTGTTGTGTTGATCATTTGAAGTAGATGTAGTAGGAGTAGGAATAACATCAAAGTTTTCTCACCCTGAATCTTTTTCTAACACGGTTAAGTGCATGCACCTTAGAACCGGCACTCTGATGCCAATTGAAGGATAGAAAAACACTTAGAAAGGGGGGGTTTGAATAAGTGTGACTTTAAAAACTCTTAAGACAAAAACAATTGCACAATGATTTTTATCCTGGTTCGTTGTTAACGAAACTACTCCATTCCACCCCCTTAAAGTGATTTACCTCAACTGAGGATTTAATCCACTAATCAATCTTGATTACAATGGTTTTCCACTTAGATACCCTCTAAGTCTTCTAGAGTATTCTGATCAAACCTTGATCACTCTAGGAATTACATTACTTAGAAACTTCTAAGTCTTCTAGAGTCTATTGATCACAACTTGATCACTCTAGGAACCTTTTACAAATTAATGTAAAACAAATTCTTACAAGAGTATAGAAATGCTTCTTAATAAGCTATAATCACAATTGTGATATTTCTCTTAAGTTCTAAGCTTAATTCTCACTAAGATATTACAAGTGTAGTGAGGTTGAAGATGAATTTTGATAGCTTTTAATTCAACAGCGTTTCAGCAAGTTTGTAAGAGTTGTTCGTAAATTCGTAACCTTGCTTCTGATCAGAACTTCACTATTTATAGGCGTTATGAGAAGATGACCGTTGGGAGCATTTAATGCGTTGCGTGATCCGTACAGCTTTGCATTTAATGTTTCACTATTTTGTCAACTACCTCGAGCCTTGCTTTTCCTGCTTTAACTGACTTTGTCTTTAATAGCTTCTAACGTTCCTTTTGTCAGTCAGCGTAGCCTGTCATCTTGTACTTGCTTCTGATCTGATGTTTGTAGATACAACGTTTGAATATCAGAGTAATTCAGCTTGGTGCAGAGCATCTTCTTGTCTTCTGACTTTGAAGTGCTTCTAGCGTGATACCATAAGAACTTCAGTGGTTCTGCTTCTGAACTCAAGTTCTTCCGATGCTTCATAGACCATGTTCTGATTCTGCTTGACCATCTTCTGATGTCTTGCGAAAGCATGTTCTGATGTTGCATACTTGAAACTTCTGAGTCAGTGCTTCTTGCGCTGAATTGTGCATACTCTTTATATATATCCTGAAATGGAAAATGCATAGGATTAGAGTACCACATTGTCTTATACAAAATTCATATATAATGTTATCATCAAAACTAAGAACATTGATCAGAACAATTCTTGTTTTAACATATCATCCCCACTAGGCATATCGGTCTATACTCGGACAAGGATTGAGGATTCTGGCTTTAGGAATAAGAGCATGGAAATACGAAGTACATCCTTTTGTTAACCTAGCTTTGTTGTGAAAATCCTTCTTCAATCTAAGAACTTCATCCTTAACCGTCTCCCAACATTGTTGAAAAACTTAAGGGTTAAGCCATCCAGACCGGGACTTTTGTTGCCATCGCAATCCCAAACCGCACAAATAATCTCCTTCTCCGTGAAAGGACTCTCCAACCACAACTTATCCTCCTCACACAAACTTTTAAAAAATAGCCCCCCTGGACAGCTATGTTACCATCTTCCTCTTTGAAAAAAATTTCAAAATAGGATTTCACCTCCTCTTTCACACCTTCCACCCTACCATTCCTTCCTTCCACAACCAAAATAGCATTCCTTATATGCCTCGTCTTAATCGAATTATGGAAAAACCGCGAATTCTTGTCACCTTCCCTCTACCATAGTTGTCTAGACTTCAATCATAACATGCTTTCTTTTGTGAGTAAGTATTTCCAAAACTCCCTTGAAGGTTCCCTTCTAGCCGCTACGAAGGAGTCGATATTATTGCCAAAGTTATCAACAAAAAAACACAAAACAAATGAAAATTGTTGAGCGGAACTACGACGCTCTGATTCCTGAAAGGGATACGTAGGCATCAAGTCGTGGGGCTTGAACGAGCACAATTTTGTAAATATTCCTTCTTTTCCTCGTTGTCATACCCCAAAATTTGCCCTCGTATCTTTGGAAATGTCATTTTATTCGGAATACGTGACATGGCCCAATTGGTAAGGATTTGAGCGTCAGAGGCACAAGAGCGAGAGGTCCCGAGTTCGAATCTCACTCACTAGCATTTTTTCTTTTTTGTTACTAAGTTTATTACTGTTTTAAAATATAAAAAAATCACAAAAATAAGTTTTTTTTTATTAATTAAATACTATTTTTGTATTTTATTAATTTATTATTTTAACAAATGTTTTTTTTTAACTTTTTTCCCATTTTAATTAAAAAAATAATAAAAAAAATCATAAATTTAAAAAAGGGATTAAAAAAAAAGATTTGTTTTATTTTTAAAAATGTTGCTTTTTAGAAGATTTATTTTTAGGAATGATTCAATATGATTGATCCAATATTTTTAGAATTGAAATCAAAATTGAATTTCATTTTAATTTTTAATTATATTGTTTAATTATATTGTTTAATCATTTGACTATTTCCTTTTTTATTTTAACCTAAAAATCAATATAAATAAGACACATATTGTACATACAGAAAAAAAACGAAGAACGAACCCTTACACTCTCTCTCACTCTCAAGTACAATAACCGACTAACAATTCCAATCCTAATTTCCACCTCTCCTCTATTTTCACCACAATACACATTTTCAGTCAAACTTTCTTCTTTTCACTTTCATGTGTAGATATCCTCTAACCAATACAAACCATAATTCAATACACAAATTTCTCATATATCTAACACCATTATCAAAACACCATATTTCATATAATTTCTCCACACTACCATGACCAAAATTATGTTTTAACCTGCAGTCATACTCAAACTATTTAATCATGTGCTATTAAGTTTTTCTTTTGCAGGTAATAGAAGAAGAAAAGAGCCACAACTCGAGATCCGACAGCACTTTTCCAAACTCAAAGGAGAAGATAATTAAGAAAAAAATTTGATTGCAGCATTTGAATTGTGTTAGATCTAAAGGAGAAGATAAGATGGAGAAGGAGCCGTGCATTTTCTTTGATTTCTATATCTTAGTTATCCTATAATTTTTTCTTTTTATTTATATTAATTCATGACCATGTGTCGATTTTCTAATGGTCGGTGCTTTAAGTTTGAAGAACTTCTCTCCACATGCTGATAAGTCACGCTCCCAGGTGTGTTCTTGCCATCCTATTTAATTGTTTTAATATCATATTAATATTTCTAACTTATAATTCATGTTATTTGTCCTACTTAATTTAGTTAGTATCATTTTGTTTCTTAATTATTCATATTTAGTCATTGCCACTATGTTAATTTTAATTGAATTAGTTCTAGTAAAGTAAAAAAAAAAAAAACAAATTTAGTTTTTTTTAGGTTTATAATCTACTTAAAAATTTAAAGTTGTCATGATGACAATTTTGGACAAAACTCTAACCCTAATTCTTACAATGCATCATATTATAATCCTAATGCTTATATTATAATCCTAATGTTTATGTGGCATCTAATGATAATAATAATATTTATTATTTAATATTTTTTAAAAAAGAATATATTTAATTCTCGAATATATATTTTTATAGAATTTTGATCTCAATAATTAAATATTATGAAAAATACGAAAAAATCTCAAAAAATAAATATTATATATATATATATATATATATATATATATATATATATATATATATATATATATATATATATATATATATATATATATATATATATATATTTATATATATATTATTTTCTTCATTATCATTATTGAATGAATCTCCCAATTGATAATCAATATTAAAAATGTATCTAATATATACAATTCTTGAATATATATTTTTGATAGAAATTTGAACTAAATAATTAAATATTTCGACCAAAATTAAAAGAGTTTCTATCTACTATAATCTAGGTTTAAATAATAAGTATATAAAATTTTAAAAAATAATATAAAAATTTTAGAATATATTTTACATAAAATATTGTCAAGGTATTAGTTATGTCTGCAAAGAAAGAAAAATTTATATAAAAAAAATCTCACATAGAATAACAAAAGAATTGACACAATGAATTAAATTTAATTTACATTAAAAAATAATTGACTAAATTAAAAAGGGTTAAAGTTGATTGAATTAGAAATATTGAAACAATCATAATGATCATAATTATCATAAACTATCATTTTTTTAATGTACATTTATAAATATAATTCTCAACTTTTCAATTTAACCTTAAATAAAAAAATGTTTGACTGATTTATTTATATTAAAAAGGGTTAAAGTTGATTGAAACAGAAATATTGAAACAATCATAATGATCATAATTGTCATAAACTATCTTTTTTTTAATGTACATCTATCAATTTAATTCTCAATATTTCAATTCAACCTTAAATAAAAATAAAAAACATTTGGGTGAATTAGTTATATATATACATTATAAACAATCCATTCATTACAAACTTTTTTGTGATTTCATTGTGAGCTTTGTTTTCTTCCAATATAATAGTGAATCTATTTTATGATATTTTTATATATTTTATAATGTATATTATTGGTACTAATTATACATATTTTGTAGGAGTACGGATGGATTGATGGTTCAATTCATATCAACTATATGGAAAAGTATATATAATATTTTGATAAAACTAAAATATTAGACATAAAGACAAGATCAAGCCGAAGAACATTTAAGCAGAAGGTATCAGCTACTATGAATTTGAAAATAGAGTAAGAATTTTAAATGTCACAAACTTTTGTTTAGAGTAAGAATTTCAAACTTTTATAATTTTATTGTAAGCTATGTTTAGAGTAAGAGTTTTAAACATGGTAGAGTAAAAATTATTTCTCAAACTTTTGTAATTTTATCATAAGCTATTTTAATGATATTTTAATATATTTTATAATGAGCATTATATGTATTAATTATACGTAATTTGAATAAATGCATATGGAATAATGGTTCAATTTATATTTGTATAAGAAAATTAAAAAGTATAATATTTAGATTGAAATAAAATACTATAATAAATTAGAGATAGCATCTACCATAAATTTGGAAATACAGAAAGTTTATTTTTTGTTTGTGTGTAATTTGAAATATAAATTATTTATGATAATATTTTTTGTGTACAAATATATATATATATATATATATATATATATATATATATATATATATATATATATATATATATATATATATATATATATATATATATATATATATATAGGGAGCGTATCCGGTGAGAACTGATATCTTTTGCGAGAAATGAGAACTATCGATATCAACCATTTGATTTGATTAATGCTCAAGATTTAATAATTCCATATAAAGAATGCTTTATAGAATTTTTTTCTATTATTCTTAATATTTAAAATTTTCATAAAAATTGAATCTTACCAAAAATATTATTCTATATGCTATTTAATATTATATCAAAAACATATCAATTTTAATTTTTCCATGTTATCTCGAACTTTTTTTAAAACTCTCTTGATTCTTTAAATTTATTATAAAAAAATAAATCATACTCTATATTTTTTTTTTATTGTTAGGGAGTTTTGATATAATTTATTTTATTAAAATAGACATGATGATAAAACTGACATGTCTAAGGTGTAGAACTTTATTTAATTTTTGTTGACTAAGAATTTTATTTATTTATCACCTATATATTCATTTATTAAAAATATTGAAAAATTTGAAAATATAACCTATATTTTACTTTAGATGACTTATTAGGAAATTATAATTTTAACAAGTTCTACTAAATAAAAATACATTATTGATTTATCATCTATATTTTTATTTGATTAAAATTTTTTCTTTTATAAGAAAAAAATATTTTCATTTAATTTATTCTTTATATTTTATTAAAAATATTAAAAAATGTAAAAGTATTACCAGTGTTTTAATTTTGTTGATTTATTTATTTGCGTGTTTGGAAATTTTTATTTTTATAAATTTTACCATTGTGACTATTTTAATAATTTATATTATTGTTATAATATTTTAATAATTATGATCCCTCTTAACTATAGACAAATTAAAATTTTAATCTTATTATTTATTTATTTATTTTCAATATAAAATTATCATTCTTGTAAGAATGAAAATATTTTTCAATATGCTACTTGCAAGAATGATAATTTCATATCAGAAAAAAATTAAATAAATAATAAAATTAAAATTTCTAGTTTAATATCAAAAAGAGGCCACAATTAATAAAATATTATAAGTTTATAACAATAGTAAAACTTATTTAAAATAGTCATCATTGTAAAATTTGTAAAGTTAAAAAAAAATGGTAAATAAAGAAATCAAGCAAATTAAAATATCCAAAAAATATTTAACAATTCAAAAAATAAAATATGATTTTTTATATCAATAATAATATCTGGAATTCTCTAACAATACAATAAATAATAATATAAAAAAAATTGTGTATATTTTATGTATATTTTAGTAACATAAATAATATTACAATTCCATAACAAAAAAAATATATAATTTTATTTTGCAATAGATATAAAGAATCAAGAGAGTTAAAAAAAATTGTGCAGATATGAGGGAATAATTAAATTTTATATATTAAAAAATTAAATAGCATATTGAAAAATATTTTAGGTAAGATTATATTTTTATGAAAATATTAAACATGATAGAAAAGATTCAATAAAATGCTCCTTATGTGAAATTATTAAATCTTAAACGTTCATTAAATCTAATGGTTGATATTGATAGTTCTCGTTTCTCATAAAAGATATCAGTTCTCACCGGATACGCTCCCATATATATATATATATATATATATATATATATATATATATATATATATATATATATATATATATATATATATATATATATATATATATATTGACTCCAAGAGTAAGTGTTCAACACTTACTCCAAATCATAACCATTTATTTTCATTAATCTAACGGTTTTAATTGATCATTTAATCTAATTATTTTTGGAAATATTTTTTATATAAAACTTTAATTAAAACCGTTGGATTAATGATAATCAATAGTTATAATTTGGAGTAAGTGTTGAACACTTACTCTTGGATTCAATATAACCCTCTTCATATATATATATATATATATATATATATATATATATATATATATATATATATATATATATATATATATATATATATATATTACATTGACTTTTGAAACTTTTTGCTATTCTTTTTTTATTTGTAAAAATTATATAATATTACTTTACTACTCTCTCATTGGTTCATGTTATATAAATTATTGAAATTGTTTGTTATAGTGTGGTAGACTAAGAATACTTCCATTTTTTAAATTTATATTTATAAAATTACAAATTAACCTTTAAATGAAAAACGTAAATTTAAGTTTTAGAACAAAATAAAAACATAAGTTTTTGATATTATAAGGATAATAATTGACATTTATAAACCTTAAATTAACTATTAAATAATTATTATTAATGATTTAATTATCTAAAAATATAATTATATTTTACTAACAAACTTTTGAATATATTATTTCCTATTATTATTTTTACTTATCAAAATCATTTCATATTACTTTACTAATCTCTTATTCGCAATTGTTATTAATTAATAATAATAATTAATTATTAGAATTGTTTGTTATAGATGCTCCATGTTTTAGATTTATTTTTTTTCTTTTATTTTTGTCATTATTTTTATTTTTTCTTTTGTTAATTTAGTGTCATAGGACTTTGCACTATTGTAATTTTTTGTGTCAGTTAAGATTGAATTTTTAATTAAAAATATAATATATATTTTGTTTATAAGATGTGGTTGAGTTTATTATTAATTTAAATTTAATTAATATTGATATGGGTATAAATTAATTTAATGAATTAAAATTATATTATGAGAATAAATTTATAGTATTGAAGTTGTTTATATTATATTGTTTTAAAATTTTAATTTATTTTTTAAGTTGATTGTACTTAAGAGAATTATATTAGTATTTATCTATTTTTGTTTAATATTATGGACTAAATAGATATTGTATGAGATTTAAATGTCACCTAAGTGAAACATAGGTGATATAACGAAAAAGATATTTTTTATAGTGTCCAATATTACTATAATAAATTTATGACAATAAACATATTTATATTTATATTATGATATACTATATTTAATATTTTTATTCACTTCAATTGATTGCATTTGAACATGATTATAAAAATGACAACATATTAAAATACAAAATAAATAACTCTAGAAAATACTAATATTTCTATAATTCTAGAAAAAAAATATTAATATTATAATAATTTAACTTTATTTCTAATTTTAGTATTACTCTAATTCTAATTCTAATAGCAGTAATATATTTTGGTGTAAATTATTATAAATACATATCAATCTCTTTTCTATTTTTTAATCACCTATATTTTTTTTCTTCTTCAGTTTTTTTTCATCTCCTCAACTTTTCATTAAAGGTGCCATAAAAATACTATAATACAATACTTAGTTTTGTTTATGAGTTACAATTAGTTGATAGAATAATCAACTTTTAGAAAATGATAAATTTGACATTAATTATTATTATAAATATATAAACATCTCTTTTCTATTCCGTAATCACTTATCATCTTTTATTTTTCATTTTTTTCCAATTGTTTTAACTCTTCATTAAATGTGTCATAAAAATATTATTTTAATATAATATTTTATTTTTGTTTATCGATTACTATTTTTGTATTAATTGGTAGAATAGTCAACTTTTAAAAACACACTATCACATTTTATTTGGAAAAATTTCTCAAAAACCATTTTGACCTCCAAATTTATGATTTCCTATTTTTAATTTATCTTTTCAATTTTTATTTGTTTTGTTATGCTTTTCTTATTTATTTTATTTTTTATTTTATTTGAAAATTTAGTGAGTTAGGTCTTGCCCTCTCATTATTGTTATTTTATTTTATTTTTCGTTCATTTAAATTAAATTTATAATTATATAATATTATATATTTTATTAATAAGATAAGATGTGATTCTGTTTATTATTAATTTAAATCTGATTGGGGAGATGACAACCACTCATGAAAATGTTGATATGATGTAAATCAATTTAATAAATAAAAATTGTAATACCTTAATAAACTCTTTGTATTGAATGTGTTTATATTATATTAATTTAAATGTTTTAATTCACATTTTAAGTTGATATATTAATATTAAAGAGAATTATATTAATAATGGTATTTTTTCAATATTATGAACTAATAGATAATGTGGGAGATTTAAACTTCTTTCAAATAAAAGATGAATGGTATAAGAATAAAGACTTTTTTTAAAAAATGTTCAATATTACTATAATACATTCCAGGGACGGAGCCGAGGCCCAGCTAGCCCGGGCAGACGCTCAGGCTCAACCCAAATTTTCTTTGTACTCCCCCCAATTTAATAGTCGTTTTTTAGACAAAATCAAGGGTAAAATTAGTAAAAATATGATGTGAAAATTAAAATAGATGAATAATCAATGGTGTAAAGTTTTTGCCCAGGCTACATAAAATTCCTGGCTCCGCCACAGATGCATTCTTAGTATTGAATATATATTTATAAATTGTAATCTATTAAATTATTGTTAATTTTTTATATAAAAAACAAACTCAATATAAAATATCAATAAAAATATATTTATATCTATCTAAATAATAATTATTTATCAATTATAATTTAATAAAACTTTCCGCACATCGCACGGGTAGACGTCTAGTTAACTTAATAACTAGGTGTCATTAATTTTACTTTGATTTAATTTTAGGTTTATAATTAATTTAATAATTAGGTTTTATTAATTCAACTTTGATTTAATTTTAGGCTTATAATTAATTTAGTAATAACCTTTAGACTTAGGTTTTTATCTCACCTATTTTCAAACATTAATTTCTCAATTCGCGATCTTCTCATCTCATACTCTATGATTGTCGCATGTGTGTTTTGTATTCATTTAATTACTTATAATTTTTATTCATTTAATTATTTATTTAATTGTTCATTAAATTCTAGAAAATATGTGTAGGTCACAATAAGTTTTCTTGTAATAGCTTAGGACATTTAAATTTCTGCCTTTTATTTTCCGCGTTTCCCCGGGTTTTTTGGCTATGTAATCCCCTATCCCGAAGCCTCGTGGGACTTTACTTTCCGCATTTTAAATTTCGCACAATATAACTGTTATTTAACTGCGTGGTTAGTAATCCTAGGGAGTACAAGCCTGTTAATTAACATAGCTCACTAATTACAAGATAAAATATATGAACTGAATCACATGATTGGTGCACACACACACCTTTAAGGTTATCCCTCTTGCTGCCTGTTGTTGCCTGTTGCCTCTAATTATACTAAAAATAGTCAAGTCCCTCGGATATAGGGATACCTTAGCTTGCTGCCTTCGATTCAAAATCACCATGTCCCTCCGATAAAAGATCATAATCCCTTCGAAATGCCTACGATAAATATGATCTCGTCCCTCGATAAAATGGTGGTAGTCCCTTCGATTGCTAAGGTATCCTTACTATTGCCTAAATGACTATTATGTCCTTCCCCGAGACTACCTTCCCTCTTTATGGTAGGGACAGTCTTGTGGCGAACGATTATTCTCGATGACCCGAACATCCAATTGAAAGACTTTCTGCCATCTCATGGTATGGATTGATCCTTTTGCCCGAAAGACTTAAAGACCAAGAAAGACAATCTTAGGGTAGGTGTTCTTAAATGCTTGCTCACAATCAATACAAAAATCCAAAATACTTTTCACACCTCCTTTTCAAATCAATTCAAAAAGGCTACGCTTATTTACAAGTTAAAGTCCTTATTCAAATATTTTCAATTCACACACGACACATTTCAAACAATTCAAACATTCAAAAGTGAGCTAAGCAATTAAGAGCCCATGGATAACCATGGATACAAAGGGTGCTTTAAACCTTCCCTTTGTATAACCTACCCCCCGAACTCAAAATCTTTCAAAGGTCTTTCCTGTTCTTTTTTCCTTACCAATTGGATAAAATAAAAGTCGGTGGCGACTATTGCATACCGCAACATTTCAAAAAGTCAGTTCACCGTATTACACCTGTGTTTTCTTTCCTCTTTTTGCACGCATTTCCCTTTGGAATTAGGCTTAAGACATTAATAGACACCCTTTGATTAGAAACAAACATAGGTGGATCCCGTCGAGTACGACGGACGTGAGGGGTGCTAATACCTTCCCCTTATGTAACCAACTCGTGTACCCTGTTCTCTGGTCGTATGATTTGTGTTCTTTGTTTTGAGGTTAGCTGATATTCCTTTCTCTTTATGAGATAAATATATTAGTGGAGACTCTGGTTATTTTTATGGTAGCGACAATGGGCTCACGTGTCAGGCCTCTGATGTTTTCTCCTCTTGTCTTCTTTTGGGTCTTCTATACGCCTTCTGACACGGGTCGTGTCAGGTGACAAGGACACCCGTGTCAGACTTCTATTCTTGACCAAACTTCATCTTTGAACCTTGCATAATTACTCGCGTCTTCTCACTCGTTCCTCGGACTATTCACTTGTACTTGAAACACTAACACTACCAAACCAAGGCATCAAACGCATCTACTTGACACAATCTTAAACATAATGCAATGCAATACTACAAATTATGAAAGATAAAACACTTGAAAGAAAACGATAAAAGATAAACCAATGTGTTACTTAATTGATGGATTTGTACCGAATAAGTGACGAAAACTAAGTAGAATTGGTCACCGATCACAACCCCAAACTTAGCTTATTGCTTGTCCTCAAGTAATGTAAGAGACAACAAAGAGGACACCTCGAAATTCGTTCTTACCACAATACAACCAATGTTATTTGCAACTAGATTTCCACCTTCCCGGTCAAGATTCCGGTTTTTCGATCTGAAATGTCCGCTACACTTCCACATCAAAGTACTTCTTCACCTGCAAGCTTTTTCACACTTCTCACCAAATCTCTCGGGGTTAAAGTGTTTTGCGCTCAAAATTCAGTATATGGAATATCAACTCTTAACTTTGAATTAATTCTACCTTCATGACACAGACAAATTTCACACACTTTTGGAGATCTTTGGGTTATAACGGGGCTTAGGTAAGGTTAGATAAATAAATAAAAAGGATACACAAAGGGTTTTTGGCTCGGCATTTGTGATGTTGTTTTTGTCTCTATGCTTATTTTATCACCATGGGATTTGGCATCACCTTCTTTTCCGGACTCTTTGGTTCCACTCAATTGTTGCATTGAGCTTTTGTTGGCAAGGATTTTCGACTAGGAGGAAAATCCAGCCAAAATGATATGGCATCTGAAAAGAAAGGATTTTGAAGACAAAAGACTTAGGTCGAACCACACTTGGTCGACTAGAAGATAAAAGGGTCAATTAACCTATTGGGCCTAGGAGCGCCAGAAAGTCAAAAAATGGGTTGAAATCCCATTAATTCAAATAAAACAGCTTATATCACGCAAGAGAGTGTTTTGGAGGGAAAAATGCGCCTTAATGGAGAACGTGGAGCTGTGTGATGGAAGCTGAGTTGAAGAACATGGAGTTCTTAAGGGAGTCGAAAACCTCCACTAAGTAGTTATTTTTTATGCAATATAAATAAAGAAATTTGTACATAGTTTAAGAGGTTCACAATTTACAAATGCCTACACACTATACACTCAGAGTACCCAAGAGAAAGAGTGAAATGTGTCAAGCCAGGGCTATGTACGTTTGAACCATATATTTTTCATGCAAAATTTAATGCTATGTCATTTACCTTTTACTCTTGTTGTTTTCTTTGTTCATTTGTGGTTTGATTCTCACCAAATGCGCGTACAAAAATATCACTGTCGATTCCAAGTGTGTTAGACGCCGTGTCGAACACCTTCGTTTATGTTGTGGTTTGATTTTCTTCAAATAAGTTTATAAAAACATCACTGTTGAATCCTAAGTGTGTTAGACACCGTGTCGAACACCTTCATTTTCTAACTAGAACCAAAGAACTTCTTACAAAAAACTCTTGAAACAACAAAAGTACTGTTATGAGATTCTCTGGTTGATCTCGCAAGTAACCTTTAAAAATAGACTAACAAAGTTTACCAAATCTCAAGGTAAACAAAATGGCCCACCTGGTGGGACAATGCTAAAGTTTTTGTTTTTTTACAAATCATTGTAGAAGTTATTTCTTTATTTTCTATTATTATGTGTGTATGAATTTAAGAAGTGGTAAAAAGTGTCCAAAATGTCACGTTCAAGCACAGATACAAACACTTCAAATCCTTCACACACATAAGTTTCTGCACAGAATGTGGATGCCATGTCGATGAGCGCCACAACCCAAAGTGCGACAGTAAGTTTCTACACGAGCACTTTTCCAAGGGGGTTCACTGCCCTTTGGGCAATATCAATACGGTATACCTCAGACCATGATGACTGGATTTTAGTCAAACGTATCCATTTACACTGATAACATTATGGCTACAAGCCATCAAGGAGGTTATGCCACGATGCCTTCATTGACCACAGGGTTAGGTGGTCGATTAGGTGGAGTCAATTATTTGCCCCAGTACACACCATCCTTGAATACCATTTCAGTGATGGCGTTAAGGCAACAAATGGATGAAAGTAACTTAGAATTAGTGCATAACTTAACTCAACAAATGGGGGTTATTTTCAATCCCATGGTTGACCAAATAGACAGAATGCTTGAGTCATTTGGCATTCAACCAGTTAAATGCGCCATAGGCCGTTAGGGTTGAATGTTGATCGACCAGAAGCAGATGTACCTCTAGGTAACGAAGAGCGTCCTTTTAGGCCTCATGTAGTGGAACCAGTTACCTACGAAGACGAGGAACTTGTCGAACAATGCGAGCCTATACCAGTAGTAGTTAGAAGGTATCAGGACGCAGATAGGGTACTCAGAAATGCCAAAAATATGTTAGGGCGTAATAACATAACAAATGTAGTCAAGGAGGTCTTAGCACGTAGTGGGCTCATCGTTAGCTTACATAGGCCTAACTATTCATCACATTTTCCTGGTTATATTCGATAGGCGGAAATACCCAGGGGATGTAAGGTACCTAAGTTCACTAAATTTGCAGGTGAAACAAATAGTCGACCGTTGAACATGTAGCTAGGTACGAGACAGAAGCTGGTGACATTATCAACGATGAAGGTTTAAAAATGAGATATTTTCCTAGTTCATTAACTAAGATTCAATGGGTAACATCAATTTGTTGATTTTGATGTTTGTGCAACATTCTGTGACAATGTTGACTATTACATATTGAGGGTTGAGTTTTCAAGAAACTCTTAATGAAGTTCTATATCGAGGATATGTATCTCAAAAAATATACACAAATGAAACTTCACCTATATGAATTTCGAGATAGTGTCGTCTTAAAGTGAGAGTTGGAGTTTCTCTCATGAAAAATTCATGAAAACAGGAAAAGCACATGGCCATAAATAGTGTTAGGCGAGATATGTAGGCGAAGAACCTTTAAAGAGTGTGTGTATAGTAACATCGGTCTGATCACATGGGATAACGGTTGAAAGCATAGCTACCTAACGTTCCAATTAGGCTTTGTATTGTCTTTACTAAGGTTAAGTTTAAATCGAAAGATACCTAACTGTATTAACACTCTTTTGCTTTCTATATTCTGGAATTGGACTTGTCATTATTAGAACAAGTGGGAGATTGTTGTAAATTATTAACAATAATTAATAATACGAGTGAGTTCCAAAATGAAAAGAAAAATATGCTAGTGCATTTGAATTTTGAATTCGAAAGTTGACAATACTTTATGAAGTGTTGCAGAATGAAAACATGCAACTTTTGGTAAATGTTGCAGTAGATCAAACATTGTAACTTTTGGAAAAGGAATTGTTTCACCAAGGGTCTCTACCTTGTGAAACAATACTAAAGTGGCCTATTAAAACCACATTCCGGATTCATAAAGTCACAACAAAAAAGTACATCATTTTCACCGAAAATTTCAGACACTCTTCGCTACATTCGAGTTTTTGTCGGTCTTGCACATATTTAATAAAAGGCTTCATTATCTTGGGTATTCCTACGTAGAAACTCTAAGACAATTTGAGAGTGCTTGAAATAATATAAAAAAAGTGATTCGCTCACAATTCTAGCCTCGATCCATTTTATTTAAATAAATTTTCTAACATCTGTTTTAATGGTAAATGGTAATGAAAAGTGTGGTAGAGCCAATACAGGTGAAATTATGATAGCTACTATCAAATTTTCAAATGCTACATTTATTTTAGCCGTGCATTTAAAAGTCTCAATTTTAAATAAATTGGTGAGAAGTGTAGCTTTTGATGCATATTCTTTGATTAGTTAATGAAAGATAAATAAAATTTAAACATAAACATATACATGATAAGAGATGTCGATCCTGTGATGTTTCAAGAATATGCCAATAAAGAAATGGTCTATGTCTATGTTACATATAATTTAAATACATGTTAATATTACTACGATAGTACAATATTGACTAGAATATTATAATAATGTTCAATAGATGATATTAGAATGCAATGACATGTTTTTAATGAATTGGTAGTGCGATATGCATAACTGTGTTAATGGGCCGGAGGAATGCGTGATTAGAGTTTTTTGCAGTAAGTTATGCACATATAAAGAATGGTTAATGCATGTATCTACTACATGCATGTAGAAAGAATGAGAATGCATAATAAAAACTAAAGAGACTGTTTGTCTTTAATTTACACCTTTTCTTAAAAACATATTTTATTCATTATTGGTCATATTTTACTCTATACTAACCATACATGGATTATATTGATATCTTCTTGTTGACATTGATTTATTTTAATTTTTTTAACAAAGGAAATCATTAAAATTAATAAAGTTTTAACATGAAAAAGTTTTAAAGATTTTAATTGAATTTTGAAGCAAGTTATTACTTATTTAACAAATGAATATAAAACCATTTTTTATCACCACAATTATCAGATAAACTATTAATCAAATTTTGGTTATACAATTGTCAGATGAATGTTAATCACCGATTAGTATTACAAATGTCTTTTTATTCATTTTTAAAATAATTCATCCAAATTATTTTACAACTTATTTTTATAATCTTTTAATTATGTAAAATATTGAAATATAGGTTTTATAACATATAAACAATTATTGATATTCACACAAATATATTATTATAACAATAAAAATTAAATTTATAAGTCTTTAAAAAATATATTATGCATTTAAGTATAAAGAATTTTGTGTTTACACTTATTAGTGACTGTACATTGCAAATTAGAAATGAATCTAACATGTCTCAAAATAAAACACATCATACTACAATATTAAAAAAAAGGAACTTTGAAAAACAACCGTAGTTAAATTCTTTTAATTTTTATTTAAAATACATGTTAAGGCATACATGTTTTTTTTTTATTAAAAAATTGTAAAAATGTTGATATTATGATTCAAAATTTGTAATTTTTAATCTATTTTATTATGAACTATGATAAAAAAGTCTTTTAATAAAATAAAAAAATCAGACACGATAAAAATGAGATACTATTACGATTGACAAAATAATCGTAGTAATATAGTATTATCAAATATATATTTTATAGTAGTATTAATTTTATCTATTACGAATAAGTTAGTTTAAACAAAATATTCTAATTTAAATTTAAATAATTTTTTAGTTTATGTAAAAAAATTATAAAAAAAGTGACTTTGAATTCTTATTTTTCGTTTCGTTTTATATAAAAATTTAAAAAGATTGAAACACAATTGAAATATTGTATTCTAGGTGTCATGGTAAGTGTCTTATCCAAAAATTCATATCATAAATGTTATAGTTTTCATGAACTTTTAAATGCTTTAAAAAATCATATTCCACTTACTTTTTTATTAAAAAATCTTTAATTTTCATGAAGAAGATATTTATAATGTTTTAAATAAAATTTTAAAAAACATTCAAACATTTGAATAATACACTTGAGTTGATTTAAAATTAAATGATATTAATAACTATTTTACAATTATTTTAAGTGTGATTTCCTGTCTCACCAATATATAATTCACTGTAAATCTTAACTATTATTCTTAACTTTCTTAACCTTGGGTCTTCACCAATTTACTTATGTTATGTTCCACTCTAGAATAGTGATACCATCTCTGATTACTTGTCTCTTGTTTGTGAATCTACACAAAAATTCTATGACCTTTTTGATTGTGTCCTCGCAACAAGTATTTTAATAGTATCCTTTACAATCACAAACAATAGTAGACTCTAAATCTTATGACCCCTCACTATAGTCATGGATGAACAAAAATAAATCATCTTTAAAGGCCTGAAAAATATTGTAGGGAATTTTGAATTAATTAACTAGTTGCATTTCCAAAAACTAATACATATCTATTTCTGAAGTTGTAATAAAGAACACAAATTTTATTAGAGTTTACAATTACCTAATATTTTAAAATCGAATTGGACTTAAAAGAATTATAAGTATAAGTTGTAACATCCTTCTAAATCTATAAATATTTTGTATATAATTTACGAAAATTACATAAGCAAGAAACACCTATGATTTGAGTTACAGCTGAGAGAGAAAGATAGACGGACCTACTAAAGAATAAAGAGATCCGTCTGAGTTAAACTAACACAAACAAGCTGGCTGATATTGACCAAAATTTTGAGTGGTGATGAAAATTGCTCATAAATGCAATTCTTAGGTAGACAAATAAGATATCACCCTATAACCATGTACACATTTAATTAAAGTTTTTAAATCAAATAAGATAACAAACAACTTGAAGAAACTATATAATCTTACTTCTTACTATTTTTCCAAAATCATTGATAATTTCATAACAAGAGATATCCAAATATGGTATAAAAAATGTCAACAGCATCTTAACCACAAAGATCAAAATGTCAATATTAATATTATCTAAAATAATAAGGCAGTGTTTTGGGTTTAAAAGCCAATCTTATAGGAGATACTATCGCATAATAGATGGCACAGACCACGCTTCATATTTTTCATAAAAAATTATAAATATTAAATACTAGTTAGTAAAGGTAAAAAAAGAGACACTTGTATGCCGAGCTGAAAGGAGAAATTACGTAGTTTCTTAGAATAGTAATTTTTTTTCCAAAATCTAACAAAATATCATGGAACCAAAACTACTATAGGTGGAAACTCCACGATCAACTCAGATTCTTTTAAAAAAATTCTTGGAATAAAAGTGGGCCATCTTGACTGAGTCAATGAGAGTTGGATTTAGAAACCCTATCACCACCAACAAAAAGTATAATTATTAAAAGTGTGTTTGTTTCCACGTTGGAAAAATACATCTGTTGTAGCTTTAAAATAAGTATTAAAAGCGGATCCAAATAAGACTTAGAAGCCCTAACAATATTTCAATGCCACCGATAAAAAACCACAATTGTTGGATTTAGAATTTGAGTGTATTATATAGTGGAAAGAGAATTTCTTTGGCCACCTCCCAGCCTTCTAGTTCACCTCTGGTGAAAAACCTAGAATACCCCTGACTTCGGAAATGAACTTCCGAAATGCAGGAAAAAGGTGTTTTCGGAGATGCATCTCCGAAAGCGCCTTTTTTTTTAAAAAAAATTGACTTATTTCGGAAATGCACTTCCGAAAACACCATTTCGGAAGTTCATTTCCGAAATACTGCGCGTTTTGCAGATTAAGCAAAACAGCCCCCTCCCCCTAATCATTTACCCTAATCTTCTTCCAAACTCACACCCCAAGAGATTTTTGTGCAAACCAGTTCCAAGCTACCTCAAAGGCTCCAACTACTTGCTCTATTACATTCAAAAGTCCTCAAATCCATTCAATCGGTAAGCATTTTGATTTTAAGATCTATGATTAAAATGTATATTAGGGTGAACTCCATCGCAGGGGTGTTTCGGAAGTTCATTTCCGAAAACACCTCCATCCCAGTTTTCGGAAATGAACTTCCGAACTGTATCAGAATTTCAATTATTTTTGTTTCTTCTTTTGTCTCGCATATTAATCGATTTCAATTGTTTACAGGAACATGTCAGGTAACCAACCAGCACGCATCAGACAGGGGAGAGAGTCTCAGACTGCGTCGGCTAGACGCGAGCGGGCGGCGGCGCAGCTGACGTCGACCCAGGGACGTGGGCAGAGCCGGGAACGCCGTGTGCGAGTTCCCGTGGACGTGGGAGAGGGTACATCTGCTTCAGGATCTAGGAGTCGGCTGGCTCGGGTATCTTCTTCCCGCCAGCGAGAGGAGGAGGAGGAGGAGGAGGAGGAGGTGCCAGTGCTATACTACGAGCCGAAGGGTGTACCGGATGTTGACCCTCCAGCCGGGGAGGAGGATGAGCAGGAGGATGACTATCCGGGAGGGCCCTTTGACACTTCCGTGCTGATTCACTACCACGATCACGTCGCTCGGCGGATCTGGGAGGGAGAGGTATTTTTTTAATTTAACCGTTTATTTGTCACCATTTTTTATAATCTAACCGTTTATTTGTCGCTTATTTAATATATGTCCGCTTATTTAATATATGTCGCTTATTTGTTTTTTTTTGTAACAGGAGAGAGAGCTGCTGAAAATGGTCAACCACGCCCGCAAGATTTTTGGTCTGTTTAAACCAGCAGCTGAGTGGTTTAACGACCATGTGCGAGGTTCAGGGCTCAGCGGGCTCTGCATGACGGGGTACACCACAATCAGCATCGGCATGCAGGGGGCATTTGTGGAGCGCTGGCACAAGGAGACGTCCTCTTTCCACTTGCCGGTTGGGGAGATGACGATCACCTTGCACGACGTGCAGTGTCTTCTCCACCTGCCGATTAGGGGGCCGCTGTTGACCCACTCCAAGATCTAGAGGGTGGAGGCCATTGAGTGGATGATGCTCTACTTGGGCATGGAGCACGAGGTTGCTCACTATGAGTGCGCCACGACTTCTGGGCCTCATGTCCGGTTCACTATACTGAGCACTTATTTTGAGCATCATCTGGACGCGGCTGCCGAGGCTGAGGGTGCGGGTAACGACCTGTTCACAGAATATCACCGCGGCAGCGCTCTCCGGTGCTGGTACATGCATGTGGTAGGCGCTACATGCTTTGTGGACAAGAGTGCCAGGTACGTCGATGTGACCTACCTCCGCTACTTCATGGACCTGGATACCGTTCACCAGTGGAACTGGGGGGCAGCTACTCTGGCATACCTCTACCAGAAGCTGAATGAGGCCTCCAACTAGAGGACGAGGCAGTTGGTCAAGTCCTGCACACTGCTTACGGTACGTTTTATTTTAATACATTATCGTATTTATTTATTTATTTATTTATGTTTCGTATTTATTTTTAATACATTATCGTGTTTCTGTTTCAGAGCTGGATCATCTCCTACTTCTCCCGCATCCATGACTTTCACATCAATCCTGCGTACGAGGACGCCATGCCCAGGGCCGCCAGATACGCTCTCTAGAGGGGGAACGATGCGGTGGGACCATACCGTCTGTACTTGGACCGCACGATGCACGACGACGTCACCTGGAGGCCGTTCGTCGACTACGCTCAGATTGTCCCCTTTGACGGCATTTCTCTATATTCAGGCTGGTTGGCATGCGGGACCGGCATCATGGTCCGGTATCTCCCAGAGTGGTGCATGCGTCAGTTTGGATTCGTACAGCGGATACCCAGGTCACCCTTTGAGGCTGCTCCCGACACAATGACCCGAGTGCAACTCACTGCCATATGGGCGGAGTGGCAGCAGCATGTGGTACCGCAGGAGTACCGTCTCACTTGGGTCACACAGGACTGGCACAGTGAGGAGGGGTATGTCACATGGTTCTACCGGGTGTCCCATCCTCTACTGAGACCTGACGTTCCCGGCGCTCCTAGGCCAGCACATGAGGAGATCCTGGAGAACCAGCAGGCCGAGGATGACCACGCCATTGATCTCCTGCCGATCTGCCAGTGGATAGAGATGCTTGGGCGGGACGCCTTGGATCGGGGTGTCGTTCATCAGGGCGGTCCAGACGCAGTCGCCGTGATGGAGGCGATCGTCACTGATGCGGGCCGTGCGGCGGGGTACAGGCGGCAGAGGAGGGCTCAGGGTGAGAGGGTTAGGCACACCCAGTAGTGGTCGGGTTTATTTATTTTTTGTTTTCGGATTGTATATTGCGCACACTATTACTATTTGGTTCGGCTTGTATATATTATTTGGATTTTATTTATCGTATTAGTATTTTCAGTTTATCTGTTGCTTATTTTATTTGGCGTTTGCGTTTAATTAAAATGCGAGACTGTTTAAGAAAAAACATAAAAAAAACACAGTTTCTGCATAATTCGGAAATGAACTTCCGAATTCACCCCCATGAGGTGTTTTCGGAAGTTCATCTCCGAAGACACCCCCCATGAGGTGTTTTCGGAGATGAACTTCCGAATTATGGAAATTTGTTTTAAAAAAAAAAGCGCTTCGGAAGTTCATTTTCGAAGTAGGGGTATTTTGGGATTTTCGCTGGGGGTGACCCCCATAGGGAGGTGGCTAAAGAAATTTTCTAGTGGAAAATATTCACACAAGAATCGTCAACGATCATAAAAGATTGCTTTTTTTGTACAATTGATTTATTTTATTTTGTTAACAAGATTATATCTACTGCATAGGATGACACTATTATTTTAGGAGAACCTACTTATGACAACCTTTGGAGTCTAAAAGTGTTGTTGAGAGGATTTGAATTGGTTTCCGGTTTGAAGATCAACTTTAACAAAAGTAATCTTTTTGGAACCCACGTAGGAGATTGGTATTTCAAGTTGGCAACAAACTTCTTAGCTTGCAAAAAAAGGTTGTTTCCCGTTCAAATTCCTTGGCATTTGGGTGGGGGAAGGCGCATACAAGAAAAAAGTGTGGAAAGAAGTGATTGACAATTTGAAATCAAGGCTAACCAAGTGGAAAGGAAGAAGTATTTCCATAGGAGGGAGAGTGATTCTTATTGGTTCCGTTCTTAACGCTATTCATATTTTCACACTTTCCTTCTATAAAGCTCCAAGTTTAATAATTCAAGAGATAAGAAGCCTTCTAAGCAACTTCTTATGGAGCGGGAATGTAAAATCAAGATGCATTCATTGGGTCAAATGGGAGAACGTTTGCAAACAAAAAAAAGGAGGTTTAGGCATTAGAGATGTGGGAGAAATGAATAAATCTCTCCTCCTTAAATGGAAGTGGAGAATATTAAAGGAGGACAATGCTATATGGAGTCAATTTTTACTTGTGAGGTACCATAATCCGAAGATAAAAGCACTTGCTTCAAGCAAGGAACTTCTAAATCGGGATGATTATAGATGGTGGAGAGACATTGTTCTTAACGATTTCAAAGAAGAAGATTTGGGTGAAGGGTTCACCGATTGGGTTAGTTGTGAGTTCAAGAACGGATATAACACTCTTTTTGGCATAGTTGTTGGTTGATTGATCAACCGCTCCGTGTTTCTTTTCCGCATTTGTTTGTTCGTACAAATAACAAACTTTGTGCGGTGAGTGACATCGTTTCTTGGAATAATGGCATAGTTTCATGGAACTTGGATTCCATCTTCAGAACAGATGTCTCCCTCTCTTCGGCACCGAACGCTTTTAACCAATTTTCATCCGTCATGGGCACCGTTGTTGTTGAAGAATTAAGGGACTTAAAAGCATTATTACAAGGTGTAGTGCCAGACAATTTGGCAAACGATGAGTTTCGGTGGAATCTCACTTCTAACGGAGATTTTAAGGTGTCTAGTGTTTCACTTTTGGTGTCTAATGCAAAGGAGCTAGCTTGGTCTCTTCCTACCATTAACATGTTGGATATTATTTGGAAGATTACCATTCCGGCAAAGATCAGGATTTTCGCTTGGAGATTCTTCATCAATAGACTTCCGCTAAAAGTTTGTTAATTTGTAATTCCTTGTGTCGAGGCAGGTTGTTACTCGAACACAAGGTGTGTCGAAGTGTGTAACAGTTTGTTACACATAAGTTTGTTTTAAATTTAGATAGATTTGATTTAGATTTAAAATAGATTAGATTTGATTTAGTTCCAAAATAGGTATTTTGGGCTTTTATATTTTTGGGCTTTGGCTTAGGGAGAAGGCTAACCTAAATCTATAAATAGGGAGTAACCCTCATTATTTGTAATCAAGTCATTAATCTTGTATTCACAGAAGTTGCAGTTGCAAGTGAATAACAGAATTTCCACAGTTTGTGGGCAGAGAGAAACTCTGCAGAAAATACTTTCTTCTTCTCTTTTAATTTTCACAAACCCTAATCCTAGTTTTGTTCTAATTTTCTTCATTGTCATCTTTAACGATAAGGAATTACTCAAAGGTCTGATAGTCTAATTCCAACATCTGGTATCTAGAGCTCCGGTTAATCGATTCAAGGCAGGAAGAATAGCGATGGCAATGAATCATCCGAATGGGTATTTTCCAGCAACACTACCAATTCTGAAAGGAGATAACTATGAGAATTGGTGCAAGCAGATGAAGGTTGTATTCTGTTGTCAAGATCTTTGGGATCTTGTAAAAGAAGGGGTAGAACCGCTTGCAGAAGGTGCGAAGGAGGAAGAAAAAGGCTGCCTATAAAGAATTGAAGAAGAAAGATTATAAATCCCTCTTTATAATCCATCAATGTCTGAGTCCAGATAATTTTGAAAAGGTTAGTGATATAGAATCTTCAAAAGAAGCTTGGGAGATTCTTGAAAAATATTTTGGAGGTGCAGAAAAAGTGAAAGAGGTGAGGTTACAAACTCACAAGAGAACATATAAATTGCTTCAGATGGAAGATAGCGAAAGCATAACTGATTTTTTCACTAGGATTACGAACTAGTGAATCAAATCAAGATATGTGGAGAAGTATTAACAACAAGAGCTGTTGTCTCAAAGATTTTGAGATCTTTGGCCCCTAAGTTCGACCACATCGTGGTAGCCATAGAAGAGTCGAAGGACTTGTCAAAGTTAACAAAAGAAGAGATTCAAGGGACGCTTGAATCTCATGAACAAAGAATGGCTGAAAGAGCTGCAGGCAAGTCGAAGAGCGATGTGGCTTTGCAAAACGAAAAGAAAGGTAAAGGAAGCTGGACTGGAAATAAAGGTAGAGGTGGCTACAACAATTCGACTAGTCGAAATCAGCAAGAAGGAAATTGGTCGAATCAGATAAAACCCTCATATCAAGGCAACTAGAGAGGTGGTGCTGCAGGTAGAGGAAGAGGTGGTGGTCGAAAGCCTGACAAGAGTCACATTCAATGTTTCAACTGTCAGAAGTATGGTCACTATTTGACAGTTTGTCCAGAAAAGAATAAAAGTCAAGAAAGTGGCAAAGCTTGCAAAACAAGAAGAAGAAGAGATGTTGCTGATGGTCACAACAAAAGATGAAGATAAATTCAAGGACCAATGGTACTTGGATTCAGGATGCTCATCACATATGTCTGGAAGGAAAGATTGGTTTATCAACATAAAACCCTCAATAAAGAACATGGTGAAATTTGCAAATGACAATACTCTAGCAGCTGAAGGTATTGGTGATGTAATGATTACGAGGAAAGATGGAAAGAGGTCAGTAATTTCCAATGTGTTGTACATACCAGGCATGAAGAGCAACTTACTCAGCATTGGGCAGTTGGTCGAAAAGAACTACAAGGTTTCGATCGAAGATAAGATGATGAGAGTTGTCGATGCAAATGGGAGGTTAATCTTGAAGGCTCCTATGTCACAGAATAGAACCTTCAAGATCGAACTCAATGTGATGAAGCATGAGTGCCTTACAACTGCAGCTAGCAGAGATGAATGGATATGGCACTATCGACTAGGCCATCTCAACTTCAATGACATCAGAGAGTTGAAAAGAAAGAATATGGTCTCAGGACTTCCAGAAATCGACATTCCAAACGAGGTATGTGAGGAATGTGTGCAGGCGAAGCAGCACAAAAATAGCTTCAGCAAGGATGCAGGAAGTAAGTCGAAGGCTATTCTCGAAATCATATACTCTGATGTATGTGGTCCTATCCAGGTGGATTCGAATGGAGGTAACAAATACTTTGTTACATTCATAGATGATTTTAGTCGAAAACTATGGACTTACCTGATCAAGAAGAAAAGTGAAGTGATCGAGGTATTTGCCAAGTTCAAATCTATGGTCGAAAGACAAAGTGGTCGAAAGCTCAAGGTTTTGAGAACTGATGGTGGTGGAGAATATGTGTCGAAAGACTTCGACATGTTATGTGAGAAAGAACGGATTGTGCATGAGGTGGTTCCACCCTACACTCCACAGCAGAATGGAACTGCAGAAAGGAAGAATCGAACCATCATGAATATGGTAAGAAGTATGTTAAAAGGCAAGCATATACCTAAAGAATTTTGGGGAGAAGCAGTGTCGACTGCAACATAAATTCTAAACAGATGTCCGACAAAGAAGCTAGAAGGAATTACTCCAGAAGAATGTTGGTCTGGTGTGAAGCCTAGCTTGAGCCATCTGAAGGTATTTGGATCTATATCACATAGACATGTGCCAGATCAGTTGAGAAGAAAACTTGATGACAAGTCGAGTCAAATGATACTTATAGGATATCATTCGACTGGAGGATACAAGTTGTTCGACCCAGTGAACAAGCAAGTAGTGATCAGCAGGGACGTGATCATAGATGAGCTTAAAGAATGGGATTGGACTGAAAATGTCAAGAAGGATTCAGTGAGAATTCTTTATGACGAACCAGCTACTGAAGTCGAAAGAGAAGAAGTTCGACAAGAAGAAGTCAGAGGTGATGCAGGCTCAGGCAGACCTCAGAGAACAAGACACATGCCTGCAAGGTTGCAAGAATGTGTGATTACATCAGATGATGTAGTCAATGATGAAGGTGAGCTGGTACATTACGCTTTCTACGCAGATGTCAAACCTGTCAATGCAACTGAGGCATTGAAGGATTCAAAGTGGGTGAAAGCTATGAATGAAGAATTGAAGTTCATCGAAGACAACAATACTTGGTCACTTGTTGAATTGCCTCAAGGCAAGAAGGAAATTGATGTGAAGTGGGTATACAAGGTGAAGTGTAATCCCAAAGGTGAAGTGACTCGATACAAGGCAAGGCTTGTGGCAAAAGGATTTCTTCATAAGGAAGGAATTGACTTCGATGAGGTCTTTTCACCTTTTACCAGGATCGAAACGATCAGGTTGGTTGTTGGTCTGGCGAACATGAACAATTGGCACATGTGTCAGATGGACGTTACATTTGCATTCCTGAATGGACCCTTAGACGAAGAAGTCTATGTTGCACAACCAGTTGGGTTTGTGAAACATGGCGAAGATAGAAAAGTGTACAGGCTGCATAAAGCCCTGTATGGGCTGAAGCAAGCTCCAAGAGCTTGGAATAAGAAGATCGACAGTTTCCTAAGGGAGAAAGAATTTTTGAAGTGCACAACTGAACATGGGGTATATGTAAGAAGAAGCAAGAGTGAATTGCTTATACTATGTCTCTATGTCGATAACTTGTTGATAACAGGTAGCTGCAAGAAAGAAATCAAAGGCTTTAAAGGTGATCTCAGCAAGGAATTCGAAATGTCGGATTTGGGCGAAATTTCATAGTTCCTTGGCATCAAATTCTACAAGAGTAGTAGAGGCTTAATGATGCATCAAAGAAGATATGCAAGTGAAATTCTCAAGAGATTTGAGATGGAAGAATGCAATTCGACTTCGACACCTGCTGAAACAAGATTGCAACTGTCGAAGAACCCAGATGAAGAGGATGTCGACCCAACTCAATACAGAAGACTTATTGGGTCATTGAGATACCTTTGTCACACAAGGCCTGACTTAGCATACAGTGTAGGTATGATAAGTAGATTCATGCAGAAGTCAAAGGTATCACACCTAGCAGCGGCGAAAAGGATACTGAGGTATTTGAAAGGAACTCTCGACTATGGCATTCTGTTTCCTGCAGCTGATAAGGGAAAAGAATGCAAATTAATGGGTTACACCGACTCGAGTTGGTGTAGTGATGCTGAGGATCGAAAATCCACAGCAGGATATGTGTTTATGCTAGGTGGTGCACCAGTTGCTTGGAGTTCGAGAAAGGAACCAGTAGTGGCACTATCATCGTGCGAAGCAGAGTACATAACTGCTTCTCTTTGTGCATGTCAAGCAACATGGATGGTGAACTTGGTCAAAGAGATAACAGGTAAAGATCATGGAGCAATTACCATGAAGATCGACAACATGTCAGCTATCAATCTGGCAAAGAACCCGATATCACATGGTCGAAGCAAGCACATCGAAATGAGGTTCCATTATCTTCGAGAGCAGGTAGCTAAAGGGAAGATGAATTTGGAACACGGCAGAACTGAGAATCAGATTGCAGATATCATGACGAAGGGAGTGCTGGTCGAAATATTCAGAAGACTAAGAGCTATGATGAATGTGGATAGCTTAGACACAATGAATTAGGTGGTGTGTTAATTTGTAATTGCTTGTGTCGAGGCAGGTTGTTACTCGAACACAAGGTGTGTCGAAGTCTGTAACAGTTTGTTACGCATAAGTTTGTTTTAAATTTAGATAGATTTGATTTAGATTTAAAATAGATTAGATTTGATTTAGTTCCAAAATAGGTATTTTGGGCTTTTATAGTTTTGGGCTTTGGCTTAGGGAGAAGGCTAGCCTAAATCTATAAATAGGGAGTAACCCTCATTATTTGTAATCAAGTCATTAATCTTGTATTCACAGAAGTTGCAGTTGCAAGTGAATAACAGAATTTCCACAGTTTGTGGGAAGAGAGAAACTCTGCAGAAAATACTTTCTTCTTCTCTTTTAATTTTCGCAAACCCTAATCCTAGTTTTGTTCTAATTTTCTTCATTGTCATCTTTAACGATAAGGAATTACTCAAAGGTTTGATCATCTAATTCCAACAAAGTTCTACATGCCAATAGAGGTGTGTCTAATTTCACTTCCATAGATTGTATTGTTTGCTCTATACATCCGGAATCTTTGGAACATTTTTTCTATCATTGTCATGTTACAAAGGCGATTTGGAAAAGAATCTACACGTGGTTGGGCGATGAAGTTAAGATCTCTTTAGAGGATTTCAAGAGCTTCAGATGTTTTCAAGAAAAGGTGAAAAACATCAACATTAAAGCTACCCTACACACTATATGGATAGCTCTAATTTGGTGTATTTGGAAGATGAGAAACACTATTATTTTTGACAACGGGTTGTTTAGTTTTGATGAGGTGATATCAAACATCATGTTTTTTTCTTGGAGGTGGAGTTGTAATAGGGAACCCATAGTAGGATTTCTTTTTATGATTGGTATAAATTACCTTTACTTTATAACAAAACTCCCTAATATTTTCTTGACGTCGATATCTTATATTCAATTGCTTATTAAAAAAAAATTATATTTTACAAAAAAAAAATTCAAATATTTTTTACAATGTATATAAAAAATAAATAATGAGTGCAAAATAGATTCTTAAATAGATTACGATATATATTATTCACAATGTATATAAAAAATAAATAATGAGTACAAAATAATTTATTCATAAAACTTTTATCATTTATTTTAGGTAAATAGAATATAATTTAATTTAATTAGGTAAAATAATAGATGTATTTAAAGATAAGAAGGAACTAGTTCTTTTTTTATTAAGGATCATGATTTTTTTAGAGGATATTGTCAAAAAGTTACTAACATTTCATGCATTATTATTGTCTCATACATTTTTTAAGTCGATCCAAGGTCAAAATAAAACTTGAGTCTTACAGATAGATCGGTAAAGGTCAATTGACACTGTGCGTAGAATTAACGTGCAAATAATTTCAAAATAGAATTAAATGTAGTTTCAATTCGACTTTATTTTAATTATTTTAAAGGGTGTGGTTTTTCAGTCTCTCTCTACATGTGTATATAAATAAAGAACTGAACATGAGAAAGCTGGCTCTGGTTCAAGTCTCACGTAAAACATAACCAAAACAGAAAACATCATCACCATTTTGTATCCACAAACTAAAAACATCATCAATTTCAAACTGACAAACCTTGTATCCACAAACTAAAAACATGATCAATTTCAAACAACAAACATTGTGTATCCACAAACTAAAAGCATGATCAATTTCAAACAACAAACATTGTGTATCCACCAACTAAAAACATGATCAATTTTAAACAATTGCTCTAACATGTTACAATTACCTCAACCCAACAAAAATCAAAACAGAAAATAAAAGTAGAAGAAAAGAAAGAGTCTTGGAACGAAACTTGCATTCAACTGACGCCGCAAACACTATGTCAATGAAGATCCAAATTCGCCGACGGCCTCCTTCACAACCAAAATATTTGGAATTTCGGAATGAATTGCGATTCCTCTTTCCAAGTAATATAAAATACCACCTAACTCATAATATAATGATATACTACTATATAGAATAAAAAACCCATAAAAAATCATACACATCACAAAGAAAAAAAAGTCAAACGGACTCATTCCTTTCTATCTCACGTGTACGTTTCAATATAAAATATATTAAAAAAATTAAAAAAAGATTACAAAAATGGAAAGGAAAACGTGAAGGTTCTCCTTTTTCAAACATCTATCCCACCGCGGGATCTCACCCAAAAGTCTCCTGCCGTCTGCTCTCCCCATCACCATCTTCGCCGACGATCTTCCAGACTCCTTCGACGCAGTGCCTCATCGCTCAAGCTTATTGAAGGGTGATTTAGTATTTTAGTATGTTGCCTATGTGACCCTAGTTTTTTATGAATAAATAGACTAGTAGTAGTTGTCATTTAAACATAATCATTTCACACTCTTTGTAGGTGTCATTTACAGAGAATATATAATATTCCTTTTGCTTTCATTTCATCACCTTGTGCGCTAACAATTGGTATCTAGAGCCCCGATTCTGATCCACCGGGAAACACGAGTGAAATGGTGAGGCGTTGTGTGATTGATTTTGGTTCTTGTATTCATGTTGAATCTTGAACAAAATCGGAACAGAATCACATTTTCTGATTCTGTGGGATTGGGAAACACTGTGTTTGGTGAGATCTGAGTGACTTGCACAAGGTTAAAATGAGTGGAAGTAATTTGAATACAAAACTTCCAGTGCTTGATGGAAAGAGAAACGCAGAGAAAAACGCAGAGAAAAACAAGAAAGATCAAAAGGCGTTTTTCTTTATCCATCAGTGTGTGGATGTGAACGTGTTTGAGAAAATCGCTGATTCGATGACGGCGAAGGAGGCGTGGGACACACTGGTCAGATGTTACGGTGGTGACGCATCAGTGAAGAAGGTAAAGCTTGAGTCCCTGAGAATCTCAACATGAAGAACAACGAAAAGGTATCTGAGTACATCTCCAAAGTGATTCTGATCACTAATGAGATGAAAGCTTGTGGAGAAATCCTTTATGAGCAAGTAATCATAGAGAAGGTATTGAGGTCTCTTACTCCTCAATCTGATTACATTGTTGTAGAAATTGAACATTCTAAAGATCTGGACACCATGAGAATATAAGAGCTGCAAAGCAGTCTAGAGGCGCAAGAGTTATATCTGACTGAAAGAATTTCTGAGAGGGAAGTTGAGCAGGCTCTAAAAGCTTCTTTTGTCAAGAAGGACCAGAAGCATTCTTGGTCAGAAGCCAAGAATAGATGTGGTGATAGATTCTAGAAGTCAGAAACCTCTACTTCTGATGAAAAGAAACATTATAAGGGAAAGGAGAAGTTTGACAAGAAGAAGGTTCAATGTTACTGTTGCAAGCAGTTTTGCCATTTTGCTAAAGATTGCTGGTCAAATAAGGGAAGGAAATAAGAATAAGAAAATATAGCCAGAGGAGATTCTGATGATGAACCTGTGCTATTGATGGCTTATGAGTCTGATGGAAAGTGTTTGGCAGAGTGGTGGTATATGGACACTGACTATTCAAATCAATTGACTGGAAACAAACAATGGCTGATAGATTTTGACTCCAGAAGGAGGACAGAGATCAGATGTGCTGACGATAAGTACCTTAATGCAGAAGGTATGGTAAATGTCAAAGTTAAAGTGAAGAATGGGAAGACTGTTCTAAGCAAGGACGTTTGGTATGTTCCTAGAATTAAGAGAAATTTGATGAGTGTGGGTCAGCTTATTGAGAAAGGTTTCTCAGTTGTTATGAAGGACAAACTCTTGAAGTTGTATGATTCCAATCAGAAACTGATTATGGAATCTGAACAGGGAATCAACAGAATATTCAAGGTGAGTGTGGAGACAGCTGAAACAGAATGTCTTAGTACAGAAGACGGTGAAGGTGATAGTAAGTTATGGCACAAGAGGTTGGGGCATCTGAACTATAAAAGCTTGGGGTATCTGAGTTCTAAGAAGCTCTTGTGTGGCATTCCGAATATTGTGAAGCATGAGAAGTCATGTGAGTTATGCATGAAAGGCAAGCAACCCTGATTGCCATTTGGGTCAGAAGTAGCTCCAAGAGCAAAACATGCTTTGGGAGTAGTACATTCTGACGTGTGTGGACCATTTCCAGAACTTTCACTTGGAGGAAATAGATATTTTGTGTCTTTTGTGGATGATTTCACAATAATGACGTGGATAACACTCATTAAGTTTAAAGATGAGGTGTTTACGGTTTTCTAAAAGTTCAAGGTGAAGGCTGAGAAACATAGTGGTCAAAAACTAAAAATTCTCATAACAGATGGTGGAGGTGAGTATAACTCTACATAATTCCAAAATTTATGTGATGAGAATGGAATTGAGCATGAGGTTACTTCTCCCTATACTCCTCAACACAATTTTCTTGTTGAAAGAAGAAATCGTACTTTGCTTGATATGACAAGAAGCATTCTGAAAGAGAAGAAGCTTCCTAACATCTTGTAGGGAGAAGTTGTAGCCACTTCAGCGTATGTGCTCAACAGGTGTCCAACGAAGAAGCTGAAGGAAATTGTTCTTTTAGAGAAGTGGACTAGAGATAAGAAAACTGTTAGACATTTTAAAGTGTTTGGTTTTGTATGTTACAAACACGTTCCAGAAGCTGGATGATAGAAGTAAAGTAATGATTCTAGTAGGGTACCATAGTACATGTGCTTAAAAGCTTTATTGTCCCGAAACTAATAAAGTTGAAGTCTGGAGAGAAGTCATTGCAAAAGAGTCAGAAGCATGGGATTGGAGAAAGTTTCAATTCATTCCTGGTGTAGTACCAACACTACAGGTAGGTGCTGAAGAAACTTCAGAAGGCTCTGAAGAAGAGTCAGAGTCAGAAGATGATTCTGAAGACTCTAAATATGAGTCAGATGGTGAATCTAATTTTGATATAGATTTTGATGATGGTTCAGAATCTGGTGATGATCATGCTTCTGGAAGGGAAAACTCTACAGATGTAGGTCTAGAGGACAAGCTTCTGAATATGATTATGCTTCTGGTGGTAATCATGACTTTGAAGGTGGAACCTCTGAAGGAGGAGCTTCTAAAGGTAGTCCAGCCTCTAACGTCGGTCATGATTTTGAAGTTGGAACTTCAGAAGGAAGAGCTTCTAAAGGTGATCTAATTTTTTGTGGTGGTCAATGTAACGACCGTTTTTCTTTAATTATTTATTTATGTGTGTTATGTGAACTAATTTTAAATTATGTGTTAATTATATTCTTAATTGATTTTATGTTGTTTTATTTGGGAATTATTAATAAATAATATAAGATAGTAAGTGTTTTTTATTATTGGGCCTAAGTCGGTATTAGTAAGTGAGGAGTGTTAGTTAGAGCCCATTAGTAATTTAAGATAGTAAGGGTTTAACTAAAACAAGGGTTTTAGAGGAAATAGAGATTAGAAGCTCATTTGGGGATTTTGGTGAAAAAAGAGAAGAGAGGAGAGGAGAGGAGAGGAGAATCTCAAGGTTGAAGATAGAGTTGGCTTCAATCCAAAACCTAAGGTAAGGGTGGGATTCTTTCATGCTAAAGGAAGGTATGATGATGTTTTGGATGGGGTTTTGATTGTATGTTGTTATCCATGATGGTGTGAGAAATTTAATAGGAATTGTTAGGGTTCATAATAGATTTCTATGAAATTGTGAATTTAAGTATGATTGATGATGTTTGTATGTGAACCCATGAGTAGAAACATGTTTAGGAACCTTACATGTGTGGTAATTTGCTGTCAATTGATGTGTAAATTATGTGTGGGTTAATGGGAGTTGTATAAGGGGATTGGGGAAGAAAAATTGTGATTTCTGAGTTTTCACGCAGCATGAGTCGACCTACACAGAAGTCTGGGTCGACTTGAGCAACCCAAAAAGGCAGAAAATCCACTTTCTTTCAGCATGCGTCGACCCATGAAATCTATGAGTCGACCTATAGAATCCCTGCGTCGACTCATGAGTCAACCTGAGCTTACCCGAGGGGGTAGAAAGAATCCATGCGTCGACCCATGGATCCTTTGCGTCGAGTCGTCGACCCGTAGATTTCCATTTTTGGCAGATTTTTGTAAAGGCCATAACTTTTGATCCGTGACTCCATTTTAAGTGCCGTTTGAACCTATGTGAAGCTATAATTGAGATCTTTCCAATGAATATGATTTAAAAACCTTTAGAAATATTTTTGAAGCTTTCTTTAAATGAATTTTTTTGATGTTGTGATTGTTGTGGTGAAGTGATGTATTATTGTATGATGATGCAACATAGCGACGTGATTGTGAAGTGGTGAATTACTATGAAAGCAATGACGCTATGTGGTGAGAAGTGGTGATATATGTATGATCTTTACTATGCTTTGAAAATTATCATAGGTTTCTTTATAATGAATGATATCTCACCCCTTCTGTTTGAATGTTACCCTCGTTGGTAACGTGCAGGTAACGACGGGGAATAGCCGTTTACCTATTAGCTCGAGTCGGTGTGTCTATGCTCTGATATGTGACACTTGGGGGACGATTAGCTTGTTTTGATTATGTCATGTTATCTTGTTGTTTCGTTTCTATATTTGGATATTGTTGTCTCTCAGTGGATTATGTTGTTATGTCCTACAGAGATATTTTGGATATTTTTGAGTTGCCCACGGGTGGCATGCATGACTTGATTATTGTTGTTGATATTGTTCCGCTGCGATATTATGCACCATTTGGTTTGAAAGTTTAATGAAGTATGATTCCTCCATAGTATGTGTTACATATCTATGATTACGAGCATGATTTGTGATTTGTTAAGTTGTTAATTTGTGACACCTCAAGTATGATGCATGTTTTGAGATCTTTGAACTCTGATTTTCTGTGTTAATTGCGGGGTAGATTTGGAGTGTTACAGTCAAGCATCTGATATTGTTCATAGTCCACAAAGAATCAGACGAATACCAAAAATGTTTGCAGATTTTAACATGTTGCAAGACACTGAAGTAGACTTTGAAGGATAAATTGTTCAGTGTACCATGTTAGTAGACTTTAAACCCGTGGGTATTGAAAAGGCTCTCAAGAAGAAAGTATGGATAAATAGGAATTGGCCTCTGATGCATATGGATGTGAAGTCTGCATTTCTGAAAGGTCCATTACAAAAAGAGGTATATGTGTCATAACCTCCTGGATTTGCGGAAAAAATCAGGAAGGGATGGTGTACAAGTTACATAAAGCTCTATATGGATTAAAGCAAGCACTCTGAGCTTGGAACTTGAAGATTAATTCATTTTTCAGGAAGCATGGGGTTTCAAAAATGTGAGATGGAATATGGAGTGTGTGTACAACATTCTGGAGGCAATATGATTCTGATGTGTCTCTATGGTGATGACATATTGCTGACAGGTAGCTGTTCTGAAGAGGTAGTCAAGTTCAAGAAGATCCTGATGAGTGAGTTTGAAATGACTGACCTAGGAAAGTTGACATACTTTCTAGGGATGGAGGTATTGTACTCTGATAAGCGTATAATTTTGCATCAGTTGAAGTATGAACTTAAGCTTCTGAGGAAATTTAAGTTGCAAAACTGTAAGGCTGCTATCACTCCATCAGAAACCAATCATAAATTGGATTCTGATTCTGATGGTGAGGATGTGGATGCTACAACCTTCAAATAGTCGGTTGGTTCTTTAAGGTATTTGTCTAATACTAGACCTGATATTTACTATGCAGTTGGAATGGTGTTACCTTAAAAATATTTTAAGGTATTTGGGTGGCGTAGTTAATGAAAGAGTCCTATGAACTAAAGGATTGTTCCTTACAGAATGCAATTTGTAAGGGAGATGAGGTCTAAAAATGGAGAAGAGCTGAAAAAGTTATAAGTTAGCAAAGGGAGAAGTCGACGTGATGGAGGTGGTCAAAGTTATGTTTGTCGACTACATTAAGAATTGAGACTTATAAAAAGTTTTTATTATATTTATACGCTAGAGGTTGGCATTGAAGCAAGGGCTTGAGCGGGATAAATTTGAAATTCAAAAGTACTAGCAGTTACAGAAGGAGTATTTCAAAACAAACGCCAAATACGTGGGGAGCGGTTATATTAAGACGTGTCAAACGTATAGCAGGCTTTAGTTTGTAGGCAGTTAGTTTATAGTATTTATAAATAAGGGGTTCAACGAAGGGTTTCGGGTGTTCATTTGTTCTAAATCACTTGTAAAAAACTTCACATTCCAAGCGTAAGGAAGCCGAAAGTTTCAAAAGTGCCAATGTACGTGAATCGCCACTTTTATTTCAATGCAATTTCCTTTCTTCTCAATTATTCTTTTGAATATCTTGTTTTAATCTCTTTTACTTTTAAACAATTCTTTTACATCGTTATCTATGTTTTCAACACTGGTTCTACTGCAATAATGGAATTCACCAAAGATGCGCTCGTTGTGTATCTCTTTTAAGTATGTTATAGGTTTCTGTCGGTCACGAGTCACCCTCAGTCGAAAACATCAACGTCTTTTATGGAAAACCATACTTTTTCAACACTTTGGAGAAAACAGCTTCTCACAGAGTCAAGTTTTGTGTCGAATTGAACAAGTTATACTTAGTTACAATAGCACATGTCTTGGGATCAACTAGTGATCCCGCAAGTGACCCTTAGTTTTTAGGCTTTGGGAGGACTAGCGGTTGTTTAGCATTTTCCACAGTAAACAAATGGTTAGTAGGTTCATGAGTAAACCTAATTGGTCTCATTACTAAGTTGCTGTCAGGATTTTGAGGTATATTAAGGGAACTCTGAAGTTTGGAGTACTATTCCCTTTTGGAAAAAGGACGGATTCAGAGTTGATGAGTTACTCTGATTCTGATTGGTGTTGAGATAGAGTTGATAGAAGAAGTACTTCTGGATACTTGTTTAAGTTTTTGGGAGGTCCTATTTCTTGGTGTTCCGAGAAGAAATATGTTGTTGCACTATCAACATGTGAAGCTGAGTACATTGCAGGTGTCGTAGCTACATGTCAAGTTGTTTGGCTTCTGAATCTATTGCAAGACCTGAAGATCAAAGTAGATAAGCCTCTGAAGCTGATGATTGATAGCAAGTCTACAATCAATCTTGCCAAGAAACCAGAACTACACGGGAGAAGCAAGCATATTGAGATAAAGTATCATTTACTAAGAAGTCAAGTCCATAACGGAGTACTAGAAGTCGTGCATTGTAGCATCCAGAAGCAGCAGATAGATGTTCTAACAAAGGCAATCAAGACATATCACTTTCTTTGCTTAAGGGATGGAATTGGTGTTGTTAGTTTTGTATATGAAATCCTAAATTAAGGGATGATATTGAAGGGTAATTTAGTATTTCAGTATGTTTCCTATGTGGCCCTAGTTTTTTGTGTATAAATAGACTAGTAGTAGTTATCATTTAAACCTAATCATTTCGTAGTCTTTGCAGTCGCCATTTACAGAGAATATAATATTCCTTTTGATTTCATTTCATCATCTTGTGCACTAACAAAGCTCTCCGCTCCAGATTGCCGTTGTTCACTATACAACAACAACCAATAGCGGTTGTGACAGTCTTCCAATTATGACCTCCGTCTTATCTTCTTGCATTGTCCCTATAAAAGATGACATATTTTAGTTCCTACAAAATTATTATGCACGTAATTTTAATCCCTACTATTAAATTAATGTGAATTTTTGAATGATTATTTTACAGAAATGTTTAGAACATTTTAAAATGTTCCTTGAAAAAAACTAAAAATTTAATTTTAAGTCAAAATTTTCATTATTTTATCATTATCTTTTGGAATTTAAAAAATTTATATTTAATTTATCTCATTTAAAAAATTTTAAAATTTTTTAAATAAATATTTTACAATATTCTAAACATGTATGAAAAAAATTGTTCAAAAATTTAAAAAAGGATAATTAAATCGTGTTTAAAATTTTAAAAAATAGCAAGACTAAAATTACATGTATAAAAATTTTATAGGGACTAGAATATATCACTTTTTTAATAAAGACTAAAAATAAAATTTAAGATATTTATAAAAACTAAACATATTTAACCTGTTATTAACTATCAAGCATTATAAGAATGTGAGTGTGTAAATTAACTATCAAGCATTATAAGAATTTGAGTATGTAAATGCAAAAGAGTGTGAAATAAATTGAGAGAATTTTCGACTCTAAAATCTTATCAGATTCAAAATATTAATCATTGCAATAATGTGTATAAATACATAATCTTATAAAAAAATATTTTAATTGTCGATGTCTAGTCAACATATATAGTCAACTTTTTTCTTAAAAGTCTACTATATAGTTTCAACGAGCCTACGATTTTGTTTGCAAGTTTAGAAAGAGAAAAATGATTTTTTTTTTTTGAAAAAGAAGAATAAAAAAAATTATCTCAAATCAATTGATAACTGTGAATGAACATCACTTGCAAGGTCGTAAATTCGAACCTGCGACATTATATTTGTTCACTTTAAAAGAGTGAACAACAGCTATTGAACTACTTGACCAAAAAATAAATAATTTTCTTTACTATATTTTAAAATTTTCAAATATTATAGCTGAAAAATCATCTAAATCCTTCAAAACTTTCTAAATCTCTCTTTTATTATGATTTTAAAATGAATTTAATGGAAATACACCGACGGTGTAAAATAGTTTTATACCGTCAGTGAATTGTAACCGTCAGATTTAAAGTTATGTTTGACTTTTATTTTAATTATATATAAAATAATAATTATGAATGGTTGTGATGGAATGACAGTGTAAAACTTTTTACACTGACAGTGCATAACCATTAATCCCTTTTAAAATAGAAAAAATGATTGGTCACCATTTTTACTAAATGTTATTTAAGTATTTGCATCAATTTCACTATTATATATTAATTATTAATTAAGTAGGTTTTAAAAAACTTACAAATTCGATTTTTAATAATTTAATCACATATTTTTAGTAATGTGCTACTATTTTAAAAAGGTTTAACCTGTTTTGTAGAAAAAAATGTGACAAGAGAAGTGTATCATTGAATTGAGCTCTGCTAGGGTTTCGTCTGGAAAATGTCTATCATTGAGCCGGTGAATCCACCGGCGCCACCACTTGAACCACCGAAAGGTTTCAATATTTCATATAGGAATATTGTCACGGGGGAGGACAACAATTCCATGCAGGAGAGGTAAGATGACGTGAACGAAGGAATGTGGGATGATGAAATAGACAGCATGATTAATGGGATCAAAGTCAAATAGTACCAGATTGGAGGGTATGATTATTTGGAAATTGTCTTGTCAAGTCATGAGAAGAAACGAATCCAGCGCCCATGGAGACGTGGAGTAATTGTCAAGGGATTTTGAGAACAGACTAAAACAAATGTGCGTGAGGAAAGGGATTTTGAGTCATGACTATTATTTGGTAGCCTTTACACATGAAGAAGATAGGAATGCAGCTCTAGCTGATGGGCCATGGTTTATCTACAATCATTACCTTACTGTGAAGGAATGGACGCCAAATTTTCACCTAGAAAATGAGAACATTGTGAATGTGGCTGTTTGGGTCAGAATATCAGGTCTTCCAATTTAATATTATGATCCAAAAGTACTTCATGATATTGGTGATCTGGCTGGAAGAACGATTAAGGTGGACAAAAATACACTTCAGAGAGAAAGAGGAAAATATGCGAGAATCTGTGTAGAAGTGAACATATCAAAACCTCTGCTCGCAATGTTTTCCATCAACGAGAGTAACTACAAGATAGAGTATGAGGGACTGCACATGCTATGTTTTAAGATGTGGGAAGTTTGGCTATTATCAAGATGGTTGTAAGAAGCACGGTAAAGAGGTGGAGGTTTTGGGCAAAGGTGGAATAGGTGAAGGATTGAAGATGTAGTCATTGCTGGAAAACAGAAACATAACCATAGCCTGAAGGAGCAGGATAATAGCAACTCAGTAGAAGGTCCATGACAAGTGGGGCAAAAATCTTGGCGTGGGAGGAAGCTGAAGGGTATGAAAACACTTAGAAGGGGGGTTGAATAAGGGGTTTTCATTGGCAAATAAAAATTCACACGATATTTCTATCCTGGTTCATTTGAACTCAAACTACTCCAGTCCACCCGTCAAGGTGATTTTGCCTATCTCAACGAGGACTTAATCCACTATAACCAAACTGATTACAAATGCACAACCAACTGGTGTGAATAACAATATAATGCACAAGCCAACTGTCAGTGACTAACACCTCTAAGACTAACTAGTCCTAGCCCTCTTGAGAAATCTGACCAAACCGGTCTCTCAAGGAACAATTACAAATAAGAACTTCTAACAATAGTGTTTCAGATTGCTTCTAATAAGCTTTATTACAACTGTTATTTTTCATTAAGTTTAAGTACAATGAATATGAAACTCAATAGAATGATATGAACAAAATATTTTCTTTTAGCATAAGAGGTCATGTCAGTGTTCATTCATATATTTTCTTTTTCAAATGATCTTCTATTTATAGCCTTTGGAAGGTGTTGATCGTTGCTTCCTCGTAAGTTATTCCGCAATTAATGTTGCGTGTCATGTTGGTTAATTGAGCTTTGCATGCTTCTTAATATTTGTTCCTCATAAATGTTTTAGTCGTCTTTTAATCATTATGTCTCTAACGGTATTCTATCTTTGTATCAGAACTTTGCATTTTGTTTTTCCTTTTTCTTTTTCTTTTCTTCACAAACTTCTGTCTTGACTTTGTGAATATAACTTCTATCAGAATTTGTCTACATCGGTTGGTGCATTCAGAAGTCTTCATGCATTTAGAGCTTTAGCGTGAGCTTTACATAAAGTCCATGTTCTGATAGTACTTGAGTTAGAGCTTCTTCTGAAATAAGAAACATATAATTAGAGTACCACATTTATTTATACAAAATTTATTTAATTGTTATCATCAAAACACTAAGATATGATTAGAACCAAACTATGTTCTAACAATCTCCCCCTTTTTGATGATGACAAAACATTTAAGTTCTGATCAGAAATTTTGTATCTAACAAAGACAATCTTCCCCTGAGATGTATAGTCTCCCCCTGAAATAAATAATTAGAGAAAAATTTAAGAAATAACTTCCTTGAGTATATTTTTCTCTCCAACGTATTTCTTCAGAAGATTAACTTATTTTTTCTTTTCAGGGCATTTCTTTAGAAGATCTATCAGATTTTCTTTCATAATATGATTTTCCTGAATACTTTCAGAAAGAAAACTTTTTTTGTACACTTGTTAGAAATGTTTGAGACTTAGTCCTATAACTGTTAAATTTTATCAAGTCAAAATTTCACTTTCTCTCCCCCTTTTTGTCATAAATCAAAAAGCGTATATACTTGATAAAGAAGAAGTACTCCCCTAATCTTTTTATTTAGATATTTCTGTACTTTAATCAAGGCTTTCCAGAATATTATTGTTCTTACTTAATGAACACACACATATATTGAGTGAAATGTTTAAAGTATTGATTTCAAGTAAGTTGTTATGATATCAAAGTATTTTACGTTCTTCCCTTTTAGATCAATAAAAAATGCAGAGACAAGGAAATTTTCATTAATGATTTGGAAAGAAGTACAAGAACAACAAACAATAAACAGAAACTTCTAATAATTAATATCGAAGTCTTCACAAGTAAAGGAAAAAATCTTCACAAGGCTCAGCAAACAAAACTTCGTCGTTGTTTGGAAAATTTGAATTGCGAAGAATTTCCACTACTCTGGAAGATTCGAACATAGCAGATAAGACTCGACCGTAAGGGATGTAGAAGTTCTGACCGTGATTCCCTCAAATGGTTGAAGATAATGGAAGGAAGATTTATTGGACGTCTTCTTTAAAGGCGATGGATGAGAAAGCGATCTCTAGAATGCAAGATCCTGTGAAAGTTTCCTCGAGGAATCAAGTTGAAGAGAGCAAGGCGAAACAAGACCTTTTTTATGGGAGAAAAAAGGAATGGATTGTTGAGAATTCGTCTAGCAATTTTTCTTACGTCATTTGGAACGACAAAAGCATTCGAGTGATCAAAATATGCTTGACATGCAGCATTTGGGTTGGAGGGACAGTCGATGGTTGCAGCAATAGATGCTTCAGTGATGGTGAATGGAATCCCATGAATGGTCTAAGTGATGCTTAGATTGTCATTGGTGACAGAAGCATGATTCCAGAAATCTTTCACCAGATTAGTGAAGATAGGACCAAGAAGGAGGACGCAATACTTCCCCCATCCTTGTTTTTCAAAACAAGCAATGTAGTGTTCGTTGCTCTGTGATAGCCAAAGAAATTTCTCTTTGAGGACAGTGAGAGATGTTTGGGAGGCCATGAGATATAGAAGAAATTAGAGAATAACGAACAGAGATTAGGTTTGGGGAAGTGATAAGAATACGCAATCGATGTGAATATATATATATATATATATATATATATATATATATATATATATATATATATATATATATATATATATATATATATATATGGATGAAGAAAAGAGGAATGAGAACGTATAGCCGGATGCAATAATTGCAGAGATTTGCATGCTTTACAAAATGATGAGAAAATATTAGAATAAGCAAAGGATATTAGCATCATGATTAATGATATTAGGGGAAATGTAAAAGATTTAATACAACAGTTACCAATGACTCGTGCCTTAATAGCCTGCACGCGTGACCTTTCGGAAATTTGAACACATGTTTAACTCCTAGGGTTAGCGTGATACAACGGTTTTATGTAATGAACTTCTGAACCAAATTAGAAAATGATCTTCTGAGCTAAGTAGGTCAAATGTTTCTAAATGGTTTCACTTCTAACTTCTGAAGAGTTATGAATCAGATAGTTCATTTTAGGAAAAAGAATGTTCTAAAGGCATTTCAGATATTGAACATAACTTCATTCTGGACAAAATTCCATACTAATATTTTTCATAATGAACTTGAATCTATCTTCAGAAAGAGGTTTGGTGAAGATATCAGCCCATTGATGGTCTGTATCAACGAAATTTAAATTGAGTATCCCTTTCTGAATATAGTCCCTAATGAAGTGATGCTTAATTGTTATATGCTTAGCTTTCGAATGAAAAATAGGATTTTTTGAAAGAAAAATAGATGAAGTATTATCACAGAAAATAGGAATCTTATGCTCATAGATATGATAATCTTCTAATTGACTTTTCATCCATAGCATCTGAGTGCTACAACCTGCAGCAGCTACATATTCTGCTTATGTCGTTGATAGTGCAATTGTAGTTTGCTTCTTGTTGTACCAGGAGATCAGATTCTTTCCCAGAAATTGACAGTTTCCAGAAATGCTTTTACATTCCACTCTGTCTCCAGCAAAATCAGCATCACAGTATCCTACTAAGTTGAAATTTTTGGATTTTCTGTAAAGCAATCTAACATTAGTAGTACCTTTCAGATACCTCAGAATTTGCTTGACAGTAGTCAAGTGAGATTCTCTAGGATTTGATTGGAATCTTGCATATAAACATACACTAAATAGAATATCTGGTCTAGATGCAGTTAGATAGAGTAGAGATCCAATCATACATCTCTAGAGTTTCTGATCTACTTTCTTACTTACCTCATCTTTTCCCAGAATTCATGTAGGATGTATTGGAGTTTTAGCTTCTTTAATTTATGATAGATGGAATTTATTTAGAAGTTATTTGACATGCTTTGTTTGATGTATGTAAGTTCCTTCAGAAGTTTGATTAATTTGAATTCCCAAAAAGAATTTAAGTTCTCCCATCATACTCATCTCAAATTCTGCTTGCATGGACTTAGCAAATTTTTTTGCAAGAGAAACATTAGAAGTTCCAAATATAATATCATCCACATATATTTGACAAATTAAAATATTATTTTTAAATGTCTTACAAAATAAGGTTGCATCCACTTTTCCTCTGGTAAAATATTTATCTAGAAGAAATGAACTTAATCGTTCATACCAAGCTCTGGGAGCTTGTTTATGACCATATAAAGATTTCTTAAGTTTAAACACATGTTCTGGATATTTTGAATCTTCAAAACCAGGAGGTTGATGGACATAAACTTCTTCTATGTAACCATTTAAAAATGCACTCTTAACATCCATTTGATACAAAGTAATGTCATATTGAGAAGCAAAGGAAATTAATAATCTAATAGATTCTTACCTGGCGACTGGGGCAAAGGTTTCATTATAGTCAATACCTTCTTGCTGACTATATCCTTGTGCAACCCGTCATGCTTTATTTTTGACAACTTCTCCTTGCTCAGTCAATTTGTTTCTAAATACCCAATTTGTTCCAATGATATTGAATCCATTAGGTCTTGGAACTAAATCCCATACATCATTTCTGGTAAACTGATTCAGTTCTTCTTGCATAGTAATTATCCAGTCAGTATCTTGATGAGATTCATCAACAGAAGTTGGCTTAACCATAGAAACTAATCCACATAGAGATTCTTAATTGTTTCTAAGAAATGATATGGTCCTAATGGGATCATCTTTCTTTCCAAGTATAACATCTTATAGATGTGCTAAGGTGAGTCTATAAGATCTTTTCTGTGAGGTTTCTTCAGAAATTCTCAGGTCCTCCATAGACGATATAATTTGAGGATCTTCTGAATTGTCTTTTGCTTCTGAGTCTTTAGAGTTTGTAAGTTGAACTTCCATATCTGCAAAATTTTCAGCTTGCTTTGGCTTTTGATGGCTAAGCTTATCATCAAATCTAACATTGATTGATTCTTCAACAATCAGAGTTTCTATATTGTATACTCTATAACCTTTTGTACGTTCAGAGTATCCAAGAAGAAAGCACTTTTGTGCCTTAGAATCAAACTTGTTCAGATGTTCTTTAGTGTTCAATATATAACAAGTACATCTAAAAGGATAGAAATATGAAATGTTGGGTTTTCTGTTCTTCCACAATTCATAAGGAGTCTTTTCAAGAATAGGCCTTATAGAAATTCTATTTTGAATATAACACGTTGTGTTCACTACTTCTGCCTAGAAATATTTAGCCATATTGGTTTCGTTAATCATGATTCTGGCCATTTCTTGCAATGTTCTATTCTTTCGTTCTACAGCTCCATTTTGTTGGGGAGTTCTAGGACAAGAGAAATCATGAGAAATGCCATTGTCTTTAAAGAACTTTTCAAAAAGATTGTTCTAGAATTCTCCTCCATGATCACTTCTAACCTTTATGATTCTAAACTCTTTTTCATTTTGAAATTGGTTACAGAAATCAAAGAACACAAAATGTGACTCATCCTAGTGTTTTAAGAATTTAACCCATGTCCATCTGCTATAGTCATCAACAATTACCAATCCATACTTCTTGCCTCTAATTGATGCAGTTTTAACTGAACCAAATAGATCAATGTACAGAAGTTCTAATGGCCTAGAGGAAGAGACAACATTTTTTGATTTAAAAGAGGGTTTTTAAAACTTTCCCTTCTGACATGCTTCACACAGAGCTTCTGAGTTGAACTTCAGATTAGGAAGTCCTCTAATCAGATTAAGTTTGTTAATCTAAGATGTTTTTCTCATGCTAACATGTCCTAATCTTCTGTGCCAGACCCATTGCTCATCGTTAACAGACAGAAGACAAGTTACTTTCTGAGCTTTAAGATAAAAAAGATCAATTTTATAAATGTTGTTATTTCTCTTGCCAGTGAAGAGGATTGACCCATCTTTCTGACTGACAGCTTTGCAGGACTTTTGATAAAAGATTATATCATAGCCGTTGTCATTTAATTGACTTATGGACAACAAGTTATGTTCTAATCCTTATACTAATAGAACATTAGTTATGGAGGGTGAATTAGCGTTTCCAATAGTTCCAGAACCGATAATCTTTCCATTTTGATTTCCTCCAAATATAACGTCTCCACCAGATTTAAGCTTCATACTTTGGAACATAGACTTTCTTCCCATCATGTGTCGCGAGCATCCAGAGTCCAGGTACCATGACTGGTGTTTCAACTGTGCTGCTAAGGACATCTGCAACATACATTATTTTCTCCTTAGGTACCCACATCTTTTTGGGTCCTATGGTGTTAGTGTGCCTAAAGTTCTGTTTGAACTTAGGTCTAGCATGAAAGTTTTCAGAATAAGAAATGTATTTAATGTCATGTGTGTGACCAAATTCGAATTGGGTGTGTAAAGGTTTATATGTAATAACCATATCATCAACAGGTTTAGTTTGATATGGTTCTTTCCCTTTGGGTGTTTCATAACCAATTCCTTTTCTGTTGTTTCTACTAACACCATAAATCATTGAAGCCATTTTGCTTCTATCTATGCTTCTAGGAAGAAACTTTTGAAAACCAGAGTCATATTCGTTTATAATATCTTTTGAACTTGAAGCAGTATCTGAATTAGAGATATTTTGAATTTTTAATTCCTATATGAGTTTAAGCTTACTTTCTTTAAATTCAGAATTTTCTGCTTTAAGTTTTTCAGTTTCAACTACAAAACTATTTTTAAGTTTCTTGTATTTGATTCTGAGTTTACTATGGTTTTCCAGAAGTTCTGATAAGCTTTCTACAAGCTCATCTCTAGCAAGTTCAGAGAATACCTCATTAGTTTCTGACTCAGAGCCAGGGTCATCTCCTATGGTAGCCATTAATGCTAAGTTGTCATGTTTGTCTTCTAATTCAGATTCACCTTCAGAAGATTCTGAATCATCACATGTGGCCATCATACTTTTCTTCTTATCAAATTTTTTCTTTGGCCTTTCTCTTTGCAGCTTGGGACAATCATTCTTAAAGTGTCTTGGTTCTTTATATTCATAGCAAACAATGCTTTTTCTGCTAGGCTTCTTATGTCCAGAAGATTTTTCTTTATTTTCTTGTCTCCTGTAGTTTCTGAACTTCCTTTTTTATGCTTCTATAATTGATTTACTCATCTGGAGAGAAGAGATAACTCATCTTCCTCTTCTGATGCAGAGTCACTGGAGCTTTCCTCTTCAGCTTGAAAAGCGTTAGTTTCAAATTTCCTAATATATTTAAGGGCAATAGACTTACCTTTCTTCTAAGGCTCATTTTCATCAAGTTTTATCTCGTGGCTTCTCAATGCACTGATAATTTCTTCAAGAGATACATCATCTAGATTCTTTGCAACTTTGAACCCAGTAACCATTGGTCCCCATCTTTTAGGTAAACTTCTAATTATCTTCTTGACATGATCTGCTCTGGCTTATCCTTTATTCAAAACTCTCAAGCCAGCAGTCAGAGTTTAAAATCTTGAGAACATGGTTTCAATGGACTCATCTTTTTCCATTCTAAATGCCTCATACTTCTGGATAAGGGCGAGAGCTTTAGTCTTTTTAACTTGAGCATTTCCTTCATGAGTCATTTTGAGAGACTCAAACATATCATGCGCAGTATCTCTGTTGGTGATTTTTTATATATTCTGCATATGAGATAGCATTCAGCAAGATAGTTCTATCCTTGTGATGATTTTTGAACTCTTTCTTTTGTTTATCACTCATGTTTTTCATATCAATATTTTTACCAACATCGACAGGATGTGTGTAACCATTTAACACAATGTCCCATAGTTCAACATCTTGTCCTAGAAAGAAACTTTCCAGACTATCTTTCCAGTACTCAAACTTTTCTCCATCAAACACAGGGGGTCTCGTAAAACAATTTTGCTCATTTTCCATAGTGTTTTCCTTTTGGATCTTTTACTGACATTGTTAAGTGTTTGCACCCAGAACCAAGAGCTCTGATGCCAATTGAAGGGTATGCAAACACTTAGAAGGGGGCGTTGAATAAGGGGTTTTCTTTGGAAAATATAAATTCACACGATATTTTTATCCTGGTTCGTTTGAACTCAAACTACTCCAGTCCACCCGTCAAGGTGATTTCGCCTCTCTCAACGAGGACTTAATCCACTATAACCAAACTGACTACAAATGCACAACCAACTGGTGTGACTAACAATACAATGCACAAGCCAAATGCCAGTGACTAACACCTCTAAGACTAACTAGTCCTATCCCTCTTGAGAAATCTGACCAAATCGGTCTCTCAAGAAACAATTACAAATAAGAACTTCTAACAATAGTGTTTCAGATTGCTTCTAATAAGCTTTATCACAGCTGTGATTTTTCACTAAGTTTAAATACAATGAATATTAATCTCAATAGAATGATATGAACAAAATATTTTCTTTCAACATAAGAGTTCACGTCAGTGGTCATTCATATATTTTCTTTTTCAAATGATCTTCTATTTATAGCCTTTGGAAGGTGTTGATCGTTGCTTCCTCGTAAGCTATTCCGCAATTAATGTTGCGTTTCGTGTTGGTTAATTGAGCTTTGCATGCTTCATAATATTGGTTCCTCATAAATGCTTTAGCCGTCTCTTAATCATTATGTCTCTAATGGTATTCTATCTTTGTATCAGAACTTTGCATTTTGTTTTTCCTTTTTCTTTTTCTTTTCTTCACAAACTTCTGTCTTGACTTTGTGAATATAACTTCTATCAGAATTTGTCTACAGCGGTTGGTGCATTCATAAGTCTTCATGCATTTAGAGCTTTAGTGTGAGCTTTGCATAAAGTCCATAGCTTCTTCTGAAATAAGAAACATATAATTAGAGTACCACATTTATTTATATATACAAAATTTATTTAATTGTTATCATCAAAACACTAAGATATGATTAGAACCAAACTATGTTCTAATAGAAGCTGCCGGAGGGGAAGACGAGGAAGACGGTGAATAATAATTGGGGCAGAAAATCGGGATCACAATTTACGTCTCTGATGGGTGATGTGGCAGAAGCTAGTGGGACAAAAAAGGAAGGTAGTAAGGAGCATACTTTAGAAGTGGAAACAAATGATAGAGCAATGATTAAGAAAGATTTAGTGGGAGACAAGAGGAAGGATGAGGTGTTAATAAATGACAAAGATATGACAGACAAGAGCAGTGATTTGGCAATGATCACGATTGAAGGAGGAATAAAAAACAATGATGATGAAAAAATTAATATTAATGATGTTGGCAATGTTAACGTTTCTAGCTTCCAGGTGGAGGAGAATCAAATTGCTGTGAATCATAAATAGAAAAGTAAAGGGAGACAGCTGGATAAAAATGGTAGAAGTCAAATAGCAAATCAATTAGAAACACGTGGAAGGATAGGATTAACGTAAAAACAGACGGAGGCTATGAAAAGAACAATTGAAGGCATTTAAGAGAAGAATAAAAACGTGGATTTCTTGGATAATAGTCATGTTATCATGCAGAGAGCATCTCCAATTCCAACGACAGAACCGAATCTTCATCTGGACTTAAATGTTCTTAATAACATGGGAAAAGGTAATTTTGAAGGAGCAAAAGGAGATGTGAAGGAAGGAGGATGTGTGGTTCATTGCGAGGATGGGAATGGAATTAAAGTGCAATAAGCTACAAGGCCACCAGATGGAATTCTGAAATATGACACTATTGTAGAGGACTTGCTTTTAAAGAAAATTGAAGAATCTACAATTGGGGACAGTCACGTAGAGATTGAGGATGCAGAGGATGAGTTTGTTGCGGAGACTCCTGAAAGGGGGGTATGTGCTACGTAAGGGAGTTAGTGAGCCTTCTCTTATCATTATTTTTTAAATGATAGGAAGACATAATATGATAGTTTGGAACTACAGAGGAGCAGCGGGAAAAGATTTTTTCAGGTTTAGAAAATATTACATAGATATTTACAAGCCTAAACTCTATGCTATTATGGAGACAAGATGTGATCCAGTGAAGTTGCAAACCCCGTTACAAAAGATGGGATTTCATAAATTCATTTTGGTGGAGAATACAGGTTATGCTGGAGGGATTATTGTGGCATGCACAGAAGATAATTTGAAGATAGAATTAATTAGAAAAAGGGATCAATCTATTCACATGCAGGTTGCTAATGATAGAGGGCAAGAGTGGTTATTTACGGTGGTGTACGCAAGCCCTAATGAAATTCTTAGAAAACAATTATGGGAGAATATGAGAATGGTTGCTGCAACAATGGTTATATCGTGGCTTGTAGCAGGTGACTTTAATGACATAGCTTATACCAATGAAAAAAAAGGAGGTGGGCATGTTTCAACTCGCAAATGCAGCACTTTTAGGAATAATATGGAGGCCTGCAACCTATCTGATCTTAGAGCTAGAGGATCTAGTTATACTTGGAGAGGTCCTATTTATCACAGTGGGCAACATATCTATGAAAGACTAGATAGGGATATAAGTAATGAGGATTGGAGACTAATGTTCACTGAAGCTCAAGTTAAAGTGCTAACTAGCGTTGACTTTTTTATCATCACCCGATCGTGATCTCTCTCAATAATGACTTTATTGAGAAAATTTCTAAACCTTTTTGGTTCGAAAGTGCTTGGATGCTAGAGAAAAATTATATGGATAGGTTGCGAGGATTTTGGAGTAATAATGTGGAAAGAATGTTAAGAAAGGTTGGATGGTATCCAGCACAACATTTAAAAAAGAAATTTTAATAGAGGGTTGATAAGTCTAGAAAAGAAGTTACAGGGGGAGCTGAAGAATATATTGAGACAAGAGGAACTCATGTGGTTCCAGAGGTCGAGAGCAACATGGCTGGTGGATGGTGATCGAAATACAAAATATTACCATTTAAAGACTGTCAATAGAAGGAGAAAGAATAAAATTATTACGATAAAGGATGATAGTGGAGAATGGATTGATGATAGTGGGAAAATTAAAAAGCATGTGAATGAGAAGTTTCAGAAGTTGTTCTCTACTGGTGATAAGTGGAACTGCTGGAGTCAGACTATAATCACTTTCAAACCTATTCCGGAGGAAGAGATATTGAAGATGGGGACTAAGATTAGTAAAGAAGAGATAAAGAAAGCTATGTTTGGTATGAAACCCTGGAAAGCTTCTGGACCTGATGGCTTTTCGGTGGGGTTTTATCAAAAATCCTGGGAAGTGGTTGGTGATACGATGTGTGAGTTTGTGAGCAAGTTATGGGAAAATCCTAGGGAGATTGAACATGTTAGTAAAACAGATATTTTCTTAATCCCCAAGGTTGATAATCCAAACACGGTTTCCCAATATAGACCAATATCTCTTTGCAACACTATCTATAAGGTTTTGAGTAAAGTTGTTGTAGGGAGATTCAAGAATCATATGAACAGTCTGGTTTCTCCTTATCAGACTGGTTTTGTCCCAAGCAGGCTAATACATGAAAACATAATCATTGCTAAAGAAGCCATGCACACGATAGAAAGAATGAAAGGAAGGAAGGGTGCTTTTGCTGTAAAGGTGGACTTGGCAAAAGCTTATGACAAATTGAGCTGGGAGTTTATATGGAGGACCTTGCAAGAAATACATATTCCGGAGAATTCGATGAAGGTGATTATGCACTCGATGACAAGTGTAGAAACTAATGTGAATTGGAAAGGGAGCAAGAAATGAATATTTTAGACCTCAAAGAGGAATTTTCTAAGGCGGTCCAATTTCACTGTATCTTTTCGTGTTATGTATGGACAAGTTTTCGCATCTAATTGAAGAAGAGGTTGAGAATCAAAGGTGGAGAGGAGTAAGGCTAGGGAAACAGGGAATTATGGTTTCCCATCTCATGTTCGCAGATGATTTATTGATTTTTGGTGAGGCGTCTGAAAATCAACTGAAGTGTGTGTTAGAGACTCTTGACAAGTTTTGTAGTATGTCTGGCCAAGAAATTAGTCAGGAAAACACGAGCATTTTATTCTCCTATAATGTGAATAGGAACATGCAAAGCAAGTTGCAGAAGATGTGTAACTTTAGGCACACTAAGAAGTTTGGTAGATAACTTGGGGTGCCTCTAAGTGGGAAGAGGTTAAAGAAAGAGGATTTTCAATACATGGTTGATCAAGTGGCAATGAAGCTGAACTGTTGGAGGAGAAATAGCTTGGCCCTAGCTGGGAGAATTACTCTTGCTAAAATTTTTATTGAGGAAATCCCTTTGTATCCTATGATGACAAATAAATTACCAAAATCATGCATTGATGCTATTCATGGGGTGCAGAGAAGTTTTGTTTTGGGTGATACTGAGGACAAATGTAAGCTGCATGTTGTTGCATGGGATACGGTCACAAAGCCAAAACATATGGGAGGAGTTGGACTTAGAGACCTTAATGTTTTAAACCATGTTTGCCTCATGAAACTCGGTTGGTATGTCTACAATTAGTCCAATGAGCTGTGGTGTAATTTTTTAAAAAAATATATAAAATTCTGGATAGAGAGGATTGTTTGAAGATCAGGAAGTCTGATTCTAGTTTTTGGAAGGATGTAGCAAGTACTATTCCAAGTATGCTAGAGACTGGAATGTGGATTGTTGGAGATGGTAAAAATATCAAGGCGTGAGATGATAATTGGCCAAGGCATGAGTATTGTGTGGCTGACCTCAATGTGATAATTCTAGAAACCTGAAAGGAGATCATGTATGTGACTTGATTAATGACACTGGTGGTTGGAACTTAAACATGCTGCAAAGTTGGTTGCCAATGCATTGGATCGAGAAGATAATGGAGTGCGTGCCTCCGAGCATGGAGAATGGTATTGACGTGTTTTATTTTGCAGGTACATGCAAGGATAAATTCTCAGTCAAGGAAATGTTCAATGAGCTGGAAGGATTTAATAGCAATGCCATTAATACGGATTGGATTAAAATCTGGAAAGCTTCGGTTCCGGAGAGGTGTAAAACTTTCATATGGATCTTCAAACACGATCGATTACTTACTAATTATAGCAAGAGTAAAAAGGGTCTTGGAAGTGAAGGATGTAAAAGATGTGGTAATACATGTGAGACAAGTATACATGCGCTTCCTGACTGTTCCTACAGCAATCAAATTTGGAAGAGCCTGATACCCAGTGAACTCGGGATGGAGTTCTTTGCTTCAAATAGTGCAGAGTGGATTCATTTGAATCTAAATTACAATGGTAATGGCTGGAGCAGTACTTGGATTATTGTGTGCCATGCCTTGTGGTCATGGAGAAATGAGGAGAAACACAGTGAGGACTATTTGCGGCCTTTTGATCCGATTACACAGATTTTGAAAAGAAGCGGAGACTACAAGCAAGCTCTGATTCTTCATAGACACTCGGTATTGAGAGAATTGAGAATAATTCTATAGGGTGGATTCCACTAGTTCAAAGCATGATTAAGCTCAACACTGATGGAGCTAGTAAATCCGATAATTTATCGGGCTGTGGAGGGATCCTGCGGGATTACAAACGGGAATGGAAGGGTGATTTTTCCAAATTTTTCGAAGAAGTAGTGCTCTCCTTGCTCAATTTTGGGGAGTGTTGGAGGGGTTGAAGTTAGCTCAGAGGTTAAATTATTCCAAAGTGGAGATCAACATTGATTTGGTTCAAGTTGTCGAGGCTATAGAAGATGGAAAAGTAGGGGTTATGGATTGCGTTGTTATTCTTCGTCAGATTTTGGATTATTTGTCTCGGATGGAGGTTGTCGTTATAACTCATGTTCCTAGGAGCTCAAACTCTTGTGCGGATGGATTGGCGAATAGAGGTTGCATGGATAAGGTTTTAGTTTACTATCAGCAAGCTCCAAGCTTCTTGGAGCAATTGCTAAATTATGATAAGATTAGGATTTGTAATCCTAGTGTTTTTCTCTTGTAGGTTTCTTTTATTTTTGGGCTTTTTCCCTCACCATTAGCAACAAAAAAAAGCAAAAAATGTTTCAAATTTTACTAGAAGATTCACAATTCTATTTTCAGCATATTTTACACCATAATATCTATGTAATATTTTGACCATGTCTAGATCCTCGTAACTCTGATTGAGGTGTAACCCGCGACAAACAAAAGCTAACATTTAGGGCTACAACTTTCATAAAGAGTCAAAGTCTACATACACAAATGCAAGCCTATATACGCATATGGACCTAAGGACAAGCATCCATACGTTCTCCTAGTATCTAGATGTCAGACACAATCTATGTGAAAATTGTCCAAACGACCAGATCTAGTACAAACATGTGTACAAATCTACAGAGCATTCAAATGCCTACCAAGACGCGTATGCAGGCAAAACAAGCTTCTAGCAAATGACCTTCAAAGGCTCAAAGGAGAACTTGGGCACCCATTTACAAATATTTATTAGGAATGTCTTATTTTCTCAAGGACCTTGAATTTTGACGGGAAAAGCAGGCATCCTTGAGCAAAGCAAACACATTAGAAGTGACGAGGAGCATCATTTAACAAATTGTTGGGTTGAAGCTTTCTTATTATTAATTTATGTGTAACGTTATAATAATTTCACAGAATCGTTAGGATTATGAGTAGATAAGTTCTTTAGTTTTAGAGATGAGTTATAATCACCGATGAATTAAAAAGTGAATTATCCATGTGTGAATTAAGTCTTTTATTCATGTGATATATATATATATATATATATATATATATATATATATATATATATATATATATATATATATATATATATATATATATATATATATATATATATATATACTTGTTAGAAAGAAATTTCAACCAATAATGCTTAATAAGAATATTCTTGCTAGTTAACATCTAAATTTAAGGATAACACCTTAAAACTGAATTGTTATTGATAGTTAAATGTTAGCTTTATTTTTAATTCACTTATAGCCATATGAGATTAATTTAAGAGTGGAAGTTTATTCACTAAAGAATTAAGAATAAATAATATAGAAAATCATGAATCATAAAATATTAAGTATCAATAACAAAGTCAATTTAAGATACATAACATATACAAGGTGCAACTAATCCCTAACATATTTCATCATATAAATTTCAATTCAATTATTTTATATTCTAGAAAAACCAATTTAAATATCTCATAGATCAACTGAAATTTTACATGAACTCGATAATCATACACAATCTTTAAATTAGACATTCAGAATTTTCTAATATCGATACTTTGACGATTTAGTACACTCGTTAAACTGAAATCTAAAAGCTCTAAAATTGTATATTGGATGGAATTTTAAGAAGTGAGTGTATAGATAATTTTTTTGATTCAAATTATATTATTGTAATATTTATAAAATTAAAAATATAATATAAAATATTTATTTAATATTTTCTTTAAAAATGTTTTTCATTTTAGTCTTCTCTTTACTTGTTTGTCTCTTTTTAAAATCTTTTGTTTGTTTCCATTCCAATGCGGCAAAGACTTTAAGATAACAAACTTGATCTTTTACATTTTCTTCCTATTGAAAGAATTGTTGTAGATGACAAAAGTGGGTTGCCTCATCTTTAATCAAGATATAGTAATATATATATATATAACCCTCCTCATTATATATATATATAACCCTCCTCTATATGAGGAGGGTTACTCCTGGAGTAAATATAACCCTCCTCATATAGAGGAGGGTTATAATTACTCCAGAAGTAAGTTATTATAACTTACTCTAAATCTAGACCATTGATTCTTCTCAATCTAATGGTTAAAAATAATAAGTAATAGTTTTCTCTCTCCACATTTAATTACTTATTATTTTTAACCACTAGATTGAAAAGAATCAATGGTCTAGATTTAGAGTAAGTTATAATAACTTACTCCTGGAGTAAATATAACCCTCCTTTCATATATATATATATATATATATATATATATATATATATATATATATATATATATATATATATATATATATATATATATATATATATATATATATATATATATATATATATATATATATATATATATATATATATATATATATATATAAAAGTTAATAAATTCATAGAAAACAATAAAGTCAAATCTAGAGTACAAAATATAACATAACATAAAATAGTACAAAGTTTACAAATTATTGCATATTGTTAGTGCGTGATACACTTTAAGTGATAAGAAAAAGTGAAAAAAATGAAGAATAAAGATTTTTATTATTAAAGGTGATGTATTGTAAACTGAATTCCAATATGTATTTATATACAATTAGGTGAACTAAAAATTTAAAAAAAAAAAAAAACTAACATAAC